>NW_021144801.1:879370-1051870 GCF_900634625.1 Parambassis ranga | reverse complement strand
CCACAGGAATTGAGGCAGATGGAGCCGGTCCCTGATTAAGGACACTCAATTCCTGACTCTTCTGCCGCCGTTGAAACCTGAAAATACATCATTTGTATTATATGTGTTTAGAAGTATTTACTTCATTTGAGGCAAATAGTGTACCCTGCCTACCACTGAATGAGTGTCCGCTGGTTTAGCTCAAAGAGCTGGATCGTGGTTTCCTCCATCAGCCTGGTGCTGTTAAGCACCAAATCTCGGATGTGGTGGTAATCGGTGAGGATTTTAGACCACCTGGGGTTGCTCACTCCAGCCTTTTTGGTTGTTGACCTGTGTAAAGCGCACAGCTTTACACATATGGCCTCAAGCGGCTGGTACTAGGCCACTGAGCTGGCCCCCCAGGATGGCCAATCAAACACCGTTTTACACTCTGCACACCCGGGGTGACTCCAGATCGCTTTGGTGCCTTAAAGCGGCCGTGTGTCAGTCGAGGCTGATGTCGAGGCTGGTAATTAACCCGTTGTTTGTCACCATCAGGAAGCGCTGCCCACAGCCGGAAGGCCTCTGTCACCTGCAGCTCAGTGAGGTAAGAAGCCTCACGAAGACCCACAAGGTAACCAGCCAGTTCCTGGACCTTGTCCCACCCAGTGACACCATCAGGGCCAATAACTGCTCCCTAGTAAATGCAGATTAATGTTAATATATGTGCAATAAAAGCTGACCAAAAGTTAAAAGGCCATTAAAATGTCTTACCTGAGGCTCGTTGGATGGACTGCTTCCAGGATCCAGTGCAGCCTGAGAGATGTCAGACGGCTGTGACAGCACTAAGGAGGCAGAGGCAGGATGCTGTCCTTCTCCATCACTGGACGTGGATGGGTGGGGTGGAGCAGAGGCCTGAGGACTGGTTGTCAAAGATGGGGGGCTCTTTTGAAGATCATGGCAGGGGTCATCCTCACAGAGCACTGATACTGTGATGTCCTCCATGATCTCCTCCTGAAATCCCTCATCTTGCAGGTCCTCGTCATTTATTTGCTCCACCAACCTGTCCTCCTCTTCAGGGTTCTGGAGCACTGGAGTCAATGTTTTGCCTGTCTGGCTGTACAGATACTCCACCCCCAGCAATTCACCTACAAGAAAAAAACAAAAAAGAAAGTGTTCTTAATATTTTGTCCAGAACATAAAAGGTTATACAGATAATGTTTCAAAATACAAAAATGTGGATTGATGAATAAATTATTTATATTGGTGTTAAATGAGTATTTCTTGCCTGTGTATACTCCAGGAGGGCGGTAGCGCTCATCCCAGGGCTTCCCAAACACAACTCGGCTGAGCTGGTCCACAGCCTCTCGCAGGGCACTGCCATATGATCGGATGGAAGAGGCTCCTTTTACAGCCTCTTCCATCCGATCTTCATTCCATCGCATCAAGCCTTCAAGGAGATAGGCCTGAAAATGTGCATCACTGGCACTGGTTCCTAAAGGTTAAATAAAATAGGAAAAAGGGTCACACACGCGCAAGATATGTGCTACATTTGAGGTACTATGAGGTTACATGCAATAGAGTTATGTAAATACATGAAAAATCATCATTATAACCAGAATTAATGAGGAAAAGTAATTAAATTAGTTTCTTGTGAGATAAGATCTGTTCTGACATCAGAAAAGGACTGTAATATTACTGTAGAATGTGACATTACTTTAAAGTAATGGAAACAGTTACAGTGCTTATAATACTTAAAGAGACACTGTAATCCATATGGGATACCTGGGATGAAGCGGTTCAAGTGGAGGTGGAAAGACTCCAGGGAGGTAGAGCCACGGGCACACCTGTAGCAGCACAGCTCCACACCACCTTTCTTCAGTGTCCCCTTCTTAATGTAGAGTGGGAAGTTCTCTGGGTCTTGGATACACAGTACATGTTTCTGCTGTTCTTTCCATATTTGCTGGATCCGATCATGGTCCAGTAGAGGAACTCCCAGAGTGTCCTTCCCATCCACACTGTCAAAGTGATCAATCAGTGATCCAATCAGGCTGGTGGTCTCCTCCATCCCTCTGGTCCTCCTGCGGCAGTGCAGTGCCAACTCCCTCCGGGTAATGCAAGCACTGAGTGCCTTTTCTGAGAGGTGGCCGGTCTTCTTTGCTGCTAGCTCCCCCTCCTTTGCACAACGAAGAGCAGCGACATCCTCTGGATCCCATTCAAAGATGCACGTGGACAGACGTGCCATGAAGACTCCATAGAGTGGATGAGCCTCTGTTGTGACACCTGCAGCAAATCGCCGCATAACATGCCAGATGTCAAGGCGCACTTCGAGGTCATCCCACTCTGAAAACATGGCCTTAACACGAGACTGGCCATGCTGACTGCAGCAGTCTCTGTCCACATACATCACTTTTGGGGGCATCTGTCCTGCCTCCCGATAGCGCTTCATCAGGCCAGCTGCCATGGCATCCAATCCATGTCCCTCGGCAGCTGTGAGCACAGAGACAAGGACTTGGCCGTGCTCATTTCCCACATTTGTGCACCAAGCAGCTGTCCCTGAAGCAGCCCCAGCAAGTTTCTTTGTGACCTATTTGGAAAAGGTCAAACAGAGTGTTCATTATGCACGCAAACATATTTATATCTGGCCAACATTCTGTATAGGTAAAATGCTGTGATACCTTTTTTGTGGAGTCAATCTTGAGCACAGACCCAAAGACAGATGTAATTTTGGCCTTGACCTCATGCAGTCGCCCCAGAACATCCCTGGCGTATACAGCTAACAGCCACTTAGGTTTAGGTATGGCAGGTAAGGGAGGAGGCTCAAGGAACACAGGAGGCTGCAGAAGGGAGGACTTTGCAAATGGCTCACAGGCAGTGAGGTACTGCAGTACACGCTGCGTCCATGCCTCACCATGTTGCTCCATCAACTTCTTGTGAAGCTGAGTCACACTGTTGCCCAATGTCCTCTCCCTCATCATCCTCACCACCCGGTTGTCACATGAGTATCTAATGAAAGACCAGTGTAATAACACAAATGCAGTTTTTGGTTAAACAATAACACAAATCAAAGCACCTAATAATGTTTGATCTTAATTATGACTTACCTGTATGTCAATAAAGCAGGAAACCGACTGCGGTGGCCAATATCCAGTTGTCCTAAGATGTCTTCGGACCAGGCTGGATACTTTTTTGTGCAGCGTTTGCACTCCAAGTACTCTGTTGCAAGGTCATACCACCCGTCGATGTCTAAGACCCTGCGCACAGTACGATACAGTCCTGCCGCTGTTAGTCTGTGTTTACCACAGTCTGGGCGAACACAGACAAGAGGGAACTGCCACATCTTCAGCGGCATCCATAAAAAAAGGGGCCGACAGAAGAAGAGGTCAGGTGAGGCGGGCAGCTGACTGTGAATGAGAGGGGGCTGAGGAGGATGCCACCAAAGCTTCAGCTGGGGCACTAGCTCTGGCTTGCCAGTGTGTAGGTTGGCCTTGAAGAGGGTCTTACGGATCCACTCCTGCTGGAAAGGTGGAAGCTGATCCTTCCAGTGACGAGGGAGCTCAGCAGGTGGCTGATGATGTGGAGGGTCTGGTATTTTTACCACTAGAGGCGGACCAGCACGGGCCTCTGAATGAGCAATGGCTGGAGCTTTTGAAGGAGAAATGCAGAAAAAAATAATATAAGGATGACTGTTGTATTTGATCGCAGTCCACAATCTGCCTGCACAGCATACATTTGGACAAGCATTAATAGATTATGATTCTAATTAATAGTTAGACATAAAAAATAAGAGACCACTGTGGTTTCTTATTTTTTCCAGAGCTGTATTTGAAAAGGATTAGATGGAATAGAGCAAAGAAAATAAGTTGTGATGAATTTAGTATAAAGTAGTGATGCCCACAGACATGAAGCGTGCACACAGTTGCAGTGATGAAAAACAGTTACTGTGATCATTAAAACAATGAATCTCCTCCGTCCTGTTCAGGGGATTAGACAGATAGTGAGTGAGAAAAGCAAGTGATGTTAGTGAAAATGTTATCCAATGATTGTTTCTCAACGGGAAACACAAACAAAAACACCAACACCTTTGGATACCCTTAAGGTTTTGAAGAGGTGCACTCAAAGAATGCATCCCGCTTGAAGCTTGATGCGACATAATCCTGTACTGTAAACAAAAATATTTGAAAAAACAGTGATTTTTTATTCCTCAAAAATAATACTAGTGTGTTTTCACTAAACATTTTCATAATATTTGCATTTGTGTCGTATGCCACACCTGTATTCTGCTGTGCTTCATATTGTGACACTGCAGATACCAGCTCCTCATCATCGTCTTCAGCAAAGTCACCCGCTCCAGAAGGGGCAACAGAAGTGCCTGCAGCACAAATAAAAAATGTTATTAGCATTTATTAATAGGTTAATAAAATTATTACTGTTGACAAGACACAAGGACAAACAATGTACGATGTTACTTACCAGTAGGGAAGAGCTGCCTTTGTGCCAAATGTTTGGCTGGGGTTCTGTTGGCAGAGTGCACTGCGGTACTGGGGCTGGAAACAGCAAGTGGATAAGTCTGTGTAGTCTGTCATAATGATAACTGAATACATATACAGTACATGTTACACAGTTACACTCACAGGGTTTAACTGGTGACATCAGTTTTTTAGCCAGCTGTGAAGGAGACAAATGTTTGCCACGCGCCAACAGTGCTTTCACAGTGCCAGTCTTCCACACACCAGTTTGGATGGCAGCAGGTGAAGGAGCAGACATGTGGGAGGCTGCAGGTGTAGGTGCAGAGGCACTGGAGGCTGCAGGTGTAGGTGCAGAGGCACTGGAGGCTGCAGGTGTAGGTGCAGAGGCACTGGAGGCTGCAGGGTTTTGGGCCTGGCATCTGCCTTGATCAGGTACTTGATGAGAGCCTGGGCCTCCTTGCTCTGGTCTTCATAGACGTCCTTCATGGACCGGCCCTTGAAGTCTCCAAACTCTACCATCAAACATCCCTGGTCTCCAGTTTCCCGGGCTTCTGCTTGCAATTGCTGCTTTCTTTTAAACTTCTCCAGTTCCTCTGCCATCTCTCTAATAAGAGATGTGTACTGAATGAACAGCTGCTTATTTTGTGACAGGGGGTTTGCCTGCACCGTCTCTTTAGATATGCTGTCCATCAAATACAATGCATACCCCAGAGAGTTTTCCAGGAGCCATCTAAATCTCTGGCCCTGGTACTTCCCAAACTGGAGCTTGCAGTGAGCAAGCACCAAAAACTGGTCACTGGGGTCTCCACCGTTTACACTCACAAACGTTCTGGCCTCCGCCAGCACTTCCTCTTCAGGTTTGGCCCTTCCAGATTCCACATTTTGCGTTCGCATTGCCTCCTCTGATGGCGCCATGAGGAGACGCTGTGATGTGGCCGACTGCCGCTTAAAAACCGGATAAGCATACATTTTCTGAAATGAAAACACAATTACTGCTGAAAGATACCTGTACTTTTAGAGTGTGATCATTTAACAAGCTACTTCATTTCCCCACAGGGATTGATAAAGTAATTCACATTACTATGATAATGTGTACTACTGTGTCTCCTACAAAGCAAAACCATGTTATTTTCATTGAGCTATTGTATTGTACCTTTATTTAAATATTTGTAGAGGTAAGTTGTTAAAGGGGAGGGATTGTAATAAAACACCCACCTGAAAACAAACCATTTTAACATCATAACATAACATAACTTAATTTGTAAGAGTAAAAAGTATTCTATTTTGATTTATTCTGATGTATTTTGAAAACCCCAATGTCTGAATCCTTAACTTTACTATATTAATGTTAAAACTGGAATTTCTGAACTGATCAATATCCTACGTTTATAGTTTATAGAGATAGTGAATGACCTCCTGGATTAGCCTACATGTAGGCTACTTTACATCTACAAAGAGCGGTTTACACCATTACAAGGTATTACATGCATATTAGTATGTTATGTGTACATTACATAAAACGAACAATAGAGCAATATCTACCGGTTTACAGAGAATCAATTGCACGTATAGCCTGTTAGCGGGTGGCCATGATAGCGATAGCGATCAATGGTAGTGACATTTTTTGGTCGGTATTTAGAGGTTGACGGGTACGTCGAAGAAAACGTGTGCTATATAATGTCCAATCGCTACATCGCTATGTCGGCCTGTTTTGTTTTCTTAAGGTACAGACTGTATCTGAACAGACAATGGCCGATTTATAGTAAATTAAATAAGGTGAAGTAAACTTCATCTTACCGTTTTCACGAGGAAGGGTCAAAAGTAAGCCACAGTGAAGGAACGCGATTGGTTGGGCAAAAGTAAGCCCAGGGAAAGGAACGTGATTGGCTAATGTGGGCTTACTTTGGGCTTACTTTGGCTCGACTAGCGCGATGCAGTAAGCGCAAAGGCTAGCGCCCATGTGTCGACGTTGATGCCACAAATCGCGCCGAGAGCGCCGGTTCGAATCCCGCTAGGTGCGTTAATATTTTGCACTGAAATTACGCGAAACATATCGGTCGTTGTATGACATTTTACCGAGGTGACGTTATAATTAAAAACAAAGCGAAAGGAGAGTGATGCACACCGTTTGTATGTGACAAATTTCACGTGTCATTTGCTGTAATAGTCCAATTGCACATGCATGCATTGAATGGGATAAATGCAATCTGCTCGCTGTTTAGCTAATATGGAAAGAGCTTGAGAGGAACAGGATTGCATACAATAATTGTATCCTTAGTAACAAGCTGTAATGTGTTAATCTGCATTTTTCTTAACATCCTTTTTTGTATACCGACCTTGTCTGCAATATAAGGCTCATCAATGGCTCCAGACTCTTGATTAACCCCCACAAACCCAAATATATAAGAACAATGGAAAAAAACCTTTTAGGTGTTATTACCATTTCAGTAACTTTTTGGGGGGAATATTGCTCACATTGAGCACATGTAAAGGACCAGTAGGAGTTTATTTGCAGTCTTTACTGCTCATAAAGCCTCTTAATATTAGTCTAAATTCATATTTGGATAAACATCATTTTTTATCAAAGTATTTTGTGAAATTAAATGGTATTTACAAACACTGAAATCAGACTGTATTTACAAATCCTGTAAAAACCGAACAAAAGCTTTTGTAATGTTTATAGCCTCATTTAATTGTGATAAAGGCAGATTCACAGTTTTAAGAATCCACACATTCCAGAGGTCAAACAATACTGTCTGGCAGACCTGTTGTTCAATCTACTATCATTCTATGAAGCTGTACATGCCCAACTACCTGAACATTATCATTAACTGAATTACACAGAGGGGGAAACTGATACCAAAAGAATGTGTTTGTTTACACTATATACACACTGATATACACTGCAGCAAAGATGCTGCGCTGGTGGCAGGATGCTGCAGTGAAGCAGATGCCGGGCTGGCCTCAAGATTCAGAGAAGAGATGGGGGTCTGTCTCCCCCAAACACCAGCTGCCTTTTAAACCTGGCCATTCTGCTGTATTGGCTGGCAGGGTAAAGCTGTGCAGGTTGTCCCCTGCAGCCATGGTCAAGAGAGCTTCTCTCTGAGGTGTGGATGGCTTTGGAGACTCAATGGCTTGCTGAAGCACCTCGGTCTCCCGAGCCCGACTCTGCTTGTTGTACCTGAAAAAAACAACAACAACAAAACAGTAGTTTTACAGAAGCAATATATTCCACAAATACAGCTGACATGGTTCACATACTTCATGATTTACTCACCGTCATGCCAGCATTGCTGTGTTCACCTCAGGCAGCTGGATGGTGGTCTCAGCCATCACACAGGCTTTGTTGACAACACACTGGTGTATGCTGATGAAGAGTCTCAGTCATCCAGGTCATAATCATAGAGATGATTGAAGCAAGGCAAGGACTTGTAGAGTTTTCTTGAATGGAGTCGAACAGGTCTGGCTGCCCTTGGGACCCGATGAAACACCTGGAAAATTAAGGCAGTGTGAAATATAGCAGTAAAAGATAAGTGTACATGCTAGTTTGAAAAATAATGACCAGATATTACAGTAGCTGTCTTATAATTCACAATTATAAAGCCTGCAGTGAGTGGAGGTGCTGTGGCAGATGTACCAGTGAGTGGAGGAGCATCCAGCAAGGGGACAGTGCCGTCCTCAAACTCCTCTGGCTCCAGCAAAGCGTAGCCTGTCTGGTCATATAGATACTCCACCCCATAAGCTCTCCTGAAAATCATACACACAAACACATCAAATCATATGTCATGTACTAATATATGCACTAAACCTAAATACAAATGAGTTTTTCCAGACATTAGGAAACTGTACCAGTGTATTTCCTTGGTGGTGTGTAGTCCACCAGCTTCAGGATCCATGTCTGTCAGTAACTAGTCCTAAAAGAACAACAATAGAAGAACAAGGAGGAGAAGCATAATGTTTATCAGAACACTAAGAGAGAGTTCCTCACTTTAACACAAAACAATAATTTAATTATAACAACTACATGATCATAGGATATTGAAAACCAATACAGTGATG
Organism: Parambassis ranga; assembly: GCF_900634625.1. Classification (NCBI taxonomy): domain Eukaryota; kingdom Metazoa; phylum Chordata; class Actinopteri; family Ambassidae; genus Parambassis; species Parambassis ranga. Next base: position 1,043,384 of record NW_021144801.1, on the reverse strand, counting down.
CTATGACACAGTAATACTACACTACACTGCAGTAATAAAAGTCCATTGAAAGTTACGCTAACTGAAGACAAAGAGAGAGCTAACTAAAGCTAACAATAACAAGAGGCTTGTCTGTAGCTGATTAGCCGAAGCTAACGCTGTAAATGGAAATGTTTGCTAAAACACACTAAATGTAGCGTTCTCCCAGTCAAATGCTTTATAGGTGTAAACAACACAGAGGCCAGTCTATGATCAATTATTCCATCTGAGCCGTCGGTAACTGTGAATTTATCCTAGCCAGTAGAGCACCGGCTAGGTACGTTCATACATACATTGCTACACAAACGTAGCGCTTTACAATCACATACCAGCATGTACACAACGACACTCACTCACCGACACGTCGGAATCTCCGGTAGAAATTCATCTTGCAGACGGTTACTGGGGTAAATTATCCTGATAGCCGTCCACGGCGACGTAGCTCGGTAAAAGGCAATGACGAAGCCATAGCAACAGCGTCGTGACCGGGCCACATCCGCCTCAAGCAGTGGTCCGAGCTGTGATTGGCCGGCTCGTTGCCAGGGGCGGGGGCTGCCGAATCGTGGTAGAGGGCAGCTCTGTCATTGGTCAATTCGTGGTCAATTCGTGGTAGCACTCGGCCTCGTGGTTGGCCGTCGGCGGAGGTAGGCGGGAGCTGGCGAATCGTGGTAGAGGGCGGCTCCGTCATTGGTCAATTCGTGGTAGATTCGTGGTAGCACTCGGCCTCGCGATTGGCTGTAGGAGGAGGCGGCTTGCTCGACACACGGGCGGGCGCAATGGATAAGGCGTCTGACTTCGGATCAGAAGATTGAGGGTTCGAGTCCCTTCGTGGTTGAGGTTTTATACAGGTATGAAATGAGCCAACTTCTATCTGTGGTTTATCCGCAACTCACTTCCACTGCTAGAACCTTTAGTGCAGCGGTCCCCAACCTTTTTTGCACCACGGACCGGTATCATGTAAAACAATACTTTCACGGACCGGCACAGAAAAAAAAGTGCATAAAGAGACAACTTACTCTTATGCTTAATTAGTGGGAGCCTTTGAGCTTTCTCAGCAATGAGGCGGTCCCATCTAGGGATAATGGGAGACATGACACCCGAAGTGTGTTTCTTATGTCCAGTCCACTCCGTAATTTTGTTCTGGCGGTCATTAATTGCTTCAGTCGTTCTTGTTCATGTTTTCTTCCATGGCTTGTCTTTTAATGCAGGGTGCTCGGTCTCGCAGTTTTGAAGGCTTCGTTGCCTCATTTGCGAGTCTGTCGCCACAAATCACTCAGAGCGGACTTGGTGTGTGAGAATCACCTGTTGCAATAAATCCGTATTTTAAATAGGACTCCTGATATAGTCTTTTAAATGCAGGTTTCTTTTTCTTTGAAGGGGTAGGCTCCTCTTCTTCTGTCTCCTCGTTAGGCCTTTCCCCTTTCCGAAGAAGCTCTCCAAAGACGTTTGTTTTTTATTCATGTTTGCTGCTTGTGGGCTTAATTTTGGGGTGCCGTATCCCGTGACCGAGACAAGCGTCTGGGCAGGTGCTTAAAGGCACAGGCGGATAAATCTGATTGATTTATAAATGAAACAGCTGTCAGACTCAGATAATGAATAATATATGTTTTGCTCAGTCTTTCTGTGCGGCCCGGTACCAAATGACCCACGGACCGGTACCGGTCCCCGGCCCGGTGGTTGGGGACCACTGCTTTAGTGTGTCTACTACACTACTACGCCAGTTTCCTTCTCTCCTGATAACTGTCTGTCTTGATGGGTTCCCTCAGTGTGCAGGGTGATGAATGGGAGTCATATTCCCATTATCGCTCGACTGTATCCTGGGGAAGCCACTCCACGCCTGTATGGACTCCCCAAGATACACAAGGAAGGTGTCAGGGTTTCAGGTTTGAGCCAGGGCTTTTGTGTTGAATTTGGTTTGTTATTTTTGTGCTTGTGTTACTTCCTGTTTTATTTTGGTGTTTCCTGTTAAGTTCTGTATCACTGACTCTCCTCTCGTTTCAGGTGTCTTGACTTCCCCCTCCTTGTGTTCTCCCTCCTCCTCCTGGTGATTACCTGATCCTCCCTCATGTGTCACACCTGTGTCTAGTTGTCTACCCTGCTCCCTTTGTATTTAGTCTGCGTCCTCCCCACACTCGGTGCCAGTTTGTCTCGTCACCTTGGGTAATGTGGGTGCACATTACCAGCCTTGACCTCGTGATCCTCTAGTTGCCTTGCCTTCCTGTGTTTTTTGGACTCCTCGCCTTGAGATCTTGTTTTGCCGTTTTTGTGTATTCCACGTAAGTGCGATTTTTGTGTTTGATCATTGGACTCGTTGCCCTCCTGGCTTTTAATAAAGACTCTGCTTAAGAGTACTGCACCGCATACTGCACCTGTGTCCTCTTTCACGCTGAGTCCTGACAGAAGGAGTCCCCCTCAGACCCATCGTCAGCAGCACAAACTCAGTCACATACAACGTGGCTAAGCACTTGGCTGAACTCCTGACACCACTGGTAGGTGACACACCACATCACATCCACAACTCACAGGACTTTGTGAACAAGGTGGAGAAGATCCAAATGGACCCAGATGACACCATGGTCTCATTTGATGTCACCTCCTTGTTCACCTGCATCCCTACATCAGAAGCCACAGAGATGGTAAGGACGTGCCTCACACAAGACAGCACACTCAAGGAGAGAACCAACCTAACGCCAGACCACATCTGTGACCTGCTGGACCTCTGCCTGACCACCACTTATTTCCAGTACAATGGGAACTTTTACAGACAGAAGCACGGCTGTGCGATGGGATCACCTGTGTCTCCTATTGTGGCCAACCTCTACATGGAAGAAGTGGAGAGAAGAGCCCTGAGTTCCTATCCTGGAACCACCCCCACCCACTGGTTCAGATATGTGGATGACACCTGGGTCAAAATCAAGACCAACGAAGTGGAACGGTTCACAGAACACATCAACGCAGTGCATAACAACATCAAGTTCACTCGCGAGGACACCAAGGACAACAATCTGGCCTTCTTGGACTGCACAGTACATATTGAGGAGGAGCCTCAATATGGAAGTGTACAGGAAACCCACACACATGGACCAGTACCTGTTGTTTGATTCACACCACCCACTGGAACACAAACTGGGAGTCATCAGGACCCTGCAGCACAGAGCACAAACTGTACCAACCAGCTCAGAGGGGAAGAAGAAGGAGCAACACCACATCAGGAAGGCCCTGCAAACATGTGGCTACCCGAAGTGGGCACTCATCAAAGCCACAAAAACAAGACCCCCCAACAACAAGAAGAAGGTCAACACCAGGCGGAGAAAGAACATCTCCATTCCATATGTGTCAGGAGTATCAGAGAAACTCCGCAGGATCTTCAACAACCATGACATCCCGGTCCATTTCAAACCGATGACAACACTGAGACAGAGACTGGTTCACCCGAAGGATAAGATTCCCAGGGAGAAACACAGCAATGTGATATATGCAGTCCAGTGCAGTGAGGAATGCTCTGATCTGTACATTGGAGAAACTAAACAACCACTCCACAGAAGAATGGCTCAGCACAGGAGAGCCACCTCCTCAGGACAAGACTCAGCGGTTCACCTCCACCTCAAAGACAAAGGACACTCCTTTGAGGACAACAATGTTCACATTTTAGACAGGGAGGAAAGGTGGTATGAAAGAGGAGTCAAGGAAGCCATCTATGTTAAGCTGGAAAAACCTTCCCTTAACAGAGGTGGTGGCCTCAGACATCATCTTTCTACCACATACAATGCAGTGATTCCATCCATTCCCAGGAAGTTTGCACATACTCACAGTAAGAACAAAGGGCTGTCAACCAGTCCCCCTCCGGCAGTTTCATAGTCGTTAGCCAGTCGTTAGACACACCTGGCCCAGTCAGCCAGAACATCACAGGTAAGTATGGAAACATTTAGTGCTATTGTTTGTAAGTTTTTTTTAAGTTTTACCAAGACCCACCCACATAGGTCTGTAACCACATATAAACCATGTTTCCCCAACAAACAGTTAGAACTGATGAAGCTGCTTGGATGAGCAGCGAAACGTCTTCTAGAAAACTCTACAAGTCCAGACGCCTTGCTTCAATCTTCTCTACGTATGATGACCTGGATGACTGAGAATCTTCATCAACATGCTGTGAAAATGAGTCAAATATAAAAACATGAGACAGTGGGGACCTTGGGTGTCTCCTTCAGCCACAGACTTTTGTCCAGACAGGGGTCAGACTGTATAACATCAGTCCATCTGTACTCTAACCTCTGTACTTTATCACCATGTGTACACCCAGTGACACTGATGGGGAAACAGTACAGTGTTTTTTCTCTTAGTGCAATAACATCCTCACCTACAGTGTAATACTCAGAGTTTTTCATGATATCATAACAGGACATAATACATCTCTGTACATTTCTCATCTGTATATCTGCATATCTTATGGTTGCTCTGTACATAGTCTTTATTTCTACTTTATCTATTGGTATGCTGCTCAGGACCTTGTTTTCATGCTGCTGTAATGGAATGGAAGGAATGCTGACAACCAACATAGGTCATAGCAGCAGTCCTGGTGCGGTCATGTATCAGCTGGGGTGTGACGCAGTGGCTCCGTCAGTAACTATGGGCAGTGTGTACGCACCCAGACACACATCATTGGAAACCAGCTTTAATGAGAGGTGAGGGTTGCAAAAGTCAGAACAAGAGCCTGTTGACAGAAATCAAAACTCTAAAGGAGAAGGTTGCCATGTTAGAAAACGAACGAGACTTTCTGCAGAAAACCATGACCATGACATCCACTGGTAGGTCATCTGTTCTTTGAACTCAAACGTTTGAACTAGTGCCGTCACATGATTACAAATTTAATCACATTAATCACTGCGTTGCTGTATATTTATTGTGATTAAATATCACTCATTTGTTTAACCTATACTCATTGGATGAACTCAATTAAATTGAGTTTTTCCATCCAATAAATACTGGTAGCTCCAACTCAAAACAAGTAAGTTAATGCAATATAATGTATTTGAATTGGACCAACATGATTTTTTTCATGTTGGTCCAATTCAACCTAAACATATCAATTAAATTATTTGTGTCAAATAGAGCTAAAATAAAGTACATTAGTTTATTAGTAATTAAAGTTATTTGTGTTTGTCCAACCTAAAGATATAATAAAATTATTATTATAAAATTACCTTTATATTAACCTACCACCCCTTAAGAAAAACATGACACCTGGTTGAGGTCCTTTTATTTAAATGCAGCAGAAATAGAAACAGTAAGGTGCATAACATTCCTCCAGGACATAAACCTTTGCATTTCAATATACCAAATTAAGTTGGATGAAACCCCCACATCGCTGGGCTCCTGTCTTCAGAACGTGTAAGCTGCCCTCCCATAGGGTTGAAAAACACAAACACACATAACACTCATGTTGATCCTGAGCATCACATAAACATGTGAATCTTTCATTAATATTGAAGTTCCTCCTTTGTTCTGGGAAACTTACAGAAGCTTCTTTGAGAAGTGGTTCAGCTGGGCCATGAACTTCAATGCAGCGGCTTTCTGGTGATCTGCAAGTCATCATTCACCTTGAAAACAGTAGTAGTACAAACAGTATTGTTAGTTGTAGTTACTCTCACACAGACTTGAATAGCTATAAAGAAATGTGAGTTTTCATTTTACATTCATTAATTACCATGGACAAGTAAAAATGTGATTTAGTAGTAGCATAATCCATGTATTAAAGTACATCTGCATGTAGGCGGTGTATGTGTATGATAAGCTGCAGATGCATAAAAGTACCTGGTTCCAAACTGCACTCTGCACACATCCACATACAGCATCCTGTAAAATAAAAGAGTCAGAAAAGAGTCAGATCTCATTGACCAAATAACAAGATGCTGTAATTGATTACCAAGTATATAATTAGCTACAGTCATTAAGAGCATAAGATGAGATTATATATTAGAGGTATGCATGTAATAAATATGTTAAAGATGTTATGCTGCAGCAGCCACTCCCAAATTTCACAATGAAATTTCAAATGTAAAAATCCTCTGAGGTCCACCCAAAACTTTAATCTGGAATCTCAACCCATTTTAATCAAATATTATTTAATAGGTATTTTTTAGGTTGAGTTGGACCAACATGGAAAAAATCATGTTGGTCCAACTCAAATACATCACATTGAGTTGGGGCTACCCATATTTATTGGATGGAAAAGTCTCCCACAATTTAACTGAGTTCATCCAATGAGTTCTTTTTTATTTTATTTTTATCTATAGCGCCAGATCACAACAGAAGTCATTTAATGGTCCCTTACTATAGAACACATTTATACCTTTTCCTTTTACTAAACAAAGTCATTTCAGCACGTTTACAGGTCTCCCCTGCTCTGTGTCATACGGCGCAGTTCCAGCCTGATGCACAGGGGAGCAGGCACCCACCAGCAGACAAAAAATATATAAAAATAAAATATATCGCGAAAATATGCCGACTGCTTCACTTCAATAAATCACGACTGTATTGTTTCACATTAACTACACTTAAGCACTGGCTGTACCCCTGCATACAAGTGCTGCTTAGGCTAACACAGAGCGTTAGCTCTGGGCTAACGTTAGCCTGTCAGCTACACTACAAAAGTAAAGCAAAGCACCTTTGGATTGCGTTAGCTGGCGGCGAGCTGCGCTCTCAGTGTATTAAGGATGAATTCAACGTGCCTGTGTAGAAAACTCCAAGTACTAACCGTGTTTACCACTTACCTCTGACAGCTATATGACGCGACCATAGACATTAGCTACAACAAATGCTAACTAATCTTAGCTGCTTGTAGCCTGTCTACCCCCATGTGAACAATGACTGACATTTCTTCTTAAGCTCAATGTCCATTTATCTTAAGGCATGCACATTGTTTCACATAAAGATAATAAACTTACTAAATAGAAGACAGAAAACTTACCAACAGTAGTTTCAAGCAGAGGCAGATGGCAGGTAGGACAGAGGCTGATCTCCTACGCATGCTCTTGCTCTGCTAGTTACACTCATACGGTTTGAGAGGGCCACGGGAGTCAAAGCAAATATATATTTATGTTACATCTGCTAAACATATTTGGGTATTGTTGGAATTAATAACATTTTCATAAGACAAACAAAATAATGTTTCACCTCTAAGAGGGGCTTGAATCAGTTTTTTGAGTGCAGTGAGTCTGCTCCCCTATGTCCTCAACATGTGTTTTTAGCATTACATCCCAGTCAGTGGTGTCAAAGCAGTCCCTCAGACCATCCTCTGCCTCAGGTGACCACTTCCTGATTGAACGTGTGGTTTTAGACATCCTTTTGACCAGGGGGTGTACTGTGGCTGCAGGTGAACCAGAACCATAAACGCCTCGGGGTGCTTTGTCTGCAGTCTTGCTGTTACTGTGTGTATCTTCTCATAGGCAGCTGATGCGTCCGTGCTCGGTGGGGCGTAAACACAGAGCACGATCACATGACTTAGTTCCCTCGGCAAGTAATATGGCCGCAGGCTAACAGTTCCAAGTCCTGACAACACAGTACCTTTTTCACTGAGACATGTCCTGGGCAACACCAACCTTCATTCACGTAAGTGATGAGCCCCCCACCTCTGCTCTTCCCACAAGCGTTCGTGTGTCTGTCGGCTCTCACAGCAGTAAAGCCTGGTAGATCCATGTTAGCATCCGGTCTCATATCAGTGAGCCACGTCTCTGTGAAGATGTATAAGCTGCACTCACAGTAACTCTGTTGATTGTTCAGCGCAAACAGCTCATCCATCTTATTCGGTAGTGAGTTGACATTCCTTATTATTGCCGAGGGGATCGCTGGCTTAAAATGTCTACGTGCAGCCTCTACTTTCACTCCTGCCTTACAGCCCCTGTACTTCTTCCTCAGCTCTCCCTGGACCTTGTGCTGCATTCTGACATTAGTCCTCAGTGCAAAGACTTCTTCTCTTGAATAAACAATATCAGTTGTAGATTGCTTCTAGGAGTTTGAGCAGAGTGCTGTTTACAGGGTCTAAGTTGGAATATGAACTTGTTTGGGTTAAAGACAATTGCTATACATGTAAACATAAGACAGACCTTCAATCTACTGAAGTTGAAAGATGAGGGCTCGTCCGGGAATTGAACCCAGGACCTCTCACACCCAAAGCGAGAATCATACCCCTAGACCAACGAGCCACATGTGACCTCTTTTTTTTCATGTTTCAGTCAGTGCAAGAACAACACAAAGCACATGTTCTTCTTAGTTTGACATTGGTAAAGATATGTACAAAGATTTCAGGTTAGGAATATATAGTGTTGAACAGGGACTTGAACCCTGGGCCCTCAGATTAAAAGTCTGAGTTCCTTCAAGATCCACCCACAGAGATCCTAAACACATAAAACTCAGATTCCCAACCAGAATAGTAGCAGAACTGAAGACACCACTTGGAGGAGTGTCTTCAAAAACCAATCCTTGAGTCCAATGTACCAACCAGCACACAGTAAGTGAAACAGGCATGTCCACGCTTCAACAATGAAAACACAGATTGGCCGTATGGGGATTGAGCTAACCGGCCCTATTGACTAACTTGACTGTTATTCTGGAATTCTGCCTATCATTCCGGAATACTGATGTCTATACTGGAATGCTACCGCTTATTCTGGACTTCTGCATTTCATTGCAAAATTTTGACGTTCATTAGGGAATGCTTTTCATTCTGGAATGGTGTCTTTCATTCCGCAAATCTGCTTTTCATTCTGTTATGCTGACTTTTGTCCTGGAATGTTGCCTTCCATTTTGGAACACACGCTTCCATGACATCACAGGCCACTGTCGGGTTAGGGGTTTAATCCCAGAATTTTGTCTACCATTCCGGAATCCTTCCTATCATTATGGAGTGGGTGGATGGATGTCTATTCCAGGATGCTCTCATTCTAGATTTCTGCCTTTCATTTGGGAATGCTTTCTTCCATTCTGGGATGCTTTTCATTCCAGAATGATGTCTTGCTGACTTCTGTTCCACTATACAGAGTGTTATTCGGGAATTCTGCCTATCATTCCGGAATACTGATGTCTATATCCTGGAATGCTGCCACTTATTCTGGATTTCTGCCTTTCATTCCGGAATTTTGAATTTCATTCTGGAATGCTGCCTTTCATTCTGCAAGTGCTTTTCGTCCAAGGCACTGTGTTAAGGTTGCAGTCTCCACTGGAGGACAATCCTGAGAAAGAAACTGGTACAGCCAAAGGATAAAACTCCCAGGGAGAAACACAGCAATGTGATATATGCAGTCCAGTGCAGTGAGGAATGCTCTGATCTGTACATTGGAGAAACTAAACAACCACTCCACAGAAGAATGGCTCAGCACAGGAGAGCCACCTCCTCAGGACAAGACTCAGCTGTTCACCTCCACCTCAAAGACAAAGGACACTCCTTTGAGGACAACAATGTTCACATTTTAGACAGAGAGGAAAGGTGGTATGAAAGAGGAGTCAGGGAAGCATCTATGTTAAGCTGGAAAAACCTTCCCTTAACAGAGGTGGTGGCCTCAGACATCATCTTTCTACCACATACAATGCAGTGATTCCATCCATTCCCAGGAAGTTTGCACATACTCACAGTAAGAACAAAGGGCTGTCAACCAGTCCCCCTCCGGCAGTTTCATAGTCGTTAGCCAGTCGTTAGACACACCTGGCCCAGTCAGCCAGAACATCACAGGTAAGTATGGAAACATTTAGTGCTATTGTTTGTAAGTTTTTTTTTAAGTTTTACCAAGACCCACCCACATAGGTCTGTAACCACATATAAACCATGTTTCCCCACCAAACAGTTAGAACTGATGAAGCTGCTTGGATGAGCAGCGAAACGTCTTCTAGAAAACTCTACAAGTCCAGACGCCTTGCTTCAATCTTCTCTACGTATGATGACCTGGATGACTGAGAATCTTCATCAACATGCTGTGAAAATGAGTCAAATATAAAAACATGAGACAGTGGGGACCTTGGGTGTCTCCTTCAGCCACAGACTTTTGTCCAGACAGGGGTCAGACTGTATAACATCAGTCCATCTGTACTCTAACCTCTGTACTTTATCACCATGTGTACACCCAGTGACACTGATGGGGAAACAGTACAGTGTTTTTTCTCTTAGTGCAATAACATCCTCACCTACAGTGTAATACTCAGAGTTTTTCATGATATCATAACAGGACATAATACATCTCTGTACATTTCTCATCTGTATATCTGCATATCTTATGGTTGCTTTGTACATAGTCTTTATTTCTACTTTATCTATTGGTATGCTGCTCAGGACCTTGTTTTCATGCTGCTGTAATGGAATGGAAGGAATGCTGACAACCAACATAGGTCATAGCAGCAGTCCTGGTGCGGTCATGTATCAGCTGGGGTGTGACGCAGTGGCTCCGTCAGTAACTATGGGCAGTGTGTACGCACCCAGACACACATCATTGGAAACCAGCTTTAATGAGAGGTGAGGGTTGCAAAAGTCAGAACAAGAGCCTGTTGACAGAAAACTCTAAAGGAGAAGGTTGCCATGTTAGAAAACGAACGAGACTTTCTGCAGAAAACCATGACCATGACATCCACTGGTAGGTCATCTGTTCTTTGAACTCAAACGTTTGAACTAGTGCCGTCACATGATTACAAATTTAATCACATTAATCACTGCGTTGCTGTATATTTATTGTGATTAAATATCACTCATTTGTTTAACCTATACTCATTGGATGAACTCAATTAAATTGAGTTTTTCCATCCAATAAATACTGGTAGCTCCAACTCAAAACAAGTAAGTTAATGCAATATAATGTATTTGAATTGGACCAACATGATTTTTTTCATGTTGGTCCAATTCAACCTAAACATATCAATTAAATTATTTGTGTCAAATAGAGCTAAAATAAAGTACATTAGTTTATTAGTAATTAAAGTTATTTGTGTTTGTCCAACCTAAAGATATAATAAAATTATTATTATAAAATTACCTTTATATTAACCTACCACCTGTTGTGTGCGGTCACAAACGGAGATCCAAGAGCAGGTCAGTTTACTCACTTTAATGGTGAACAAAAAACAACCACAAGGGCGAAGTGCAGATAAAACAGAAGAAAACAAAACAACCACGAGGCGAAGCACAGTTCAGGTCCAGGGCGAGGAACAACCGGGTGGCGTGGCTGGGTGCCTAGGCAGAGACAAGGTAATTAATTTAAGCACGTGGAGCGGAGAGAAAAAGTGGCAGGTCGCTTACGACGTTCACGGCAGTGAAGAACTGGCGCCGAGGAGAGGGAAGGCGGTGCTTAAATAGCCGGTGAAATGACAGCAAATGGGACCCAGGTGAGAAGAGGCCACGACTCCACCCAGCTGGACCATCGCCCCTGGAGAGAGCAAAAACAAGAGATGAGTAAAGAGGAGGTGACAGAGGCCAACTCTCACCACGTAACAGTACCCCCCCCTCAAGGTGCGCCTCTCGGCGGACCACCAGGCTTGTCGGGGTGGGAGGAGTGGAAGTCCCGGACCAGGGAGGGGTCGAGGATGGCGGAACGAGGAACCCAGGAGCGCTCCTCAGGACCATAACCCTCCCAGTCCACCAAGTATTGGATGCCACGGCCTCGGCGACGGGAGTCCAGCAGGCGGCTCACAGTGAAGGTGGGCGTCCCATCGATGATGCGGGGGGGAGGAGGGGGGGCCGAGGGGGGCTGGAGAGGACTGCTGGCAGCAGGTTTGACCTGAGAGACGTGGAATACAGGGTGGATGCGCATCGAGGAGGGTAGAGACAGCTTAACCGTCACCGGGTTGAGAACCTTCAGGATGCGGAAGGGCCCGACAAACCGAGGGGAAAGCTTGCGGGACTCCGTCCGGAGGGGAACATGCCTGGTGGACAGGAGGACGAGTTGGCCCTCGCGGTAGGGAGGGCCCGGTGTCCGATGGCGGTTGGCCACCCGCTGGTTCCTCTCAGAGGTCCGGAGGAGGGCCGAACGGGTGCGTTGCCAGACCCGGCGACAGCGGCGGAGGTGGTGCTGGACCGAGGGAACGGCCAAATCCTCCTCCAGGGCGGGGAACAGGGGGGGAAGGTAGCCCAGAGAGGCTTCAAAGGGGGTGAGGCCCGTGGCGGAGCAGAGCTGGGAGTTATAGGCATATTCGATCCAGGGCAGGTGAGAACACCAGGAGGATTGATTGGCTGCCGCCACGCAACGCAGGGTGGACTCCAAGTGCTGGTTAGCCCGCTCCGTCTGTCCATTGGTCTGAGGGTGGAAGCCAGACGAGAGACTGACGGATGCCCCCAGAGCCCGGCAGAAAGCCCTCCAGACAGCCGATGTGAACTGGGGACCCCTGTCCGAAACGACATCCAGGGGGATGCCGTGGAGGCGAAAGACGTGACGAACCAGTAGCTGGGCGGTCTCGAAAGCTGTGGGGAGTTTAGGGAGGGGAACAAAGTGGGCAGCCTTGGAAAACCTATCAATGATAGTCAGGATGATGGTGTTACCTTCTGACGGGGGTAATCCAGAGACAAAGTCCAGAGCTATATGAGACCAGGGGCGGCCGGGCAGAGGGAGAGGGCGGAGCAGGCCAAACGGGGGGCGATGACTGGCCTTGCCACGGGAACAGGCGGCGCAGGCACTGACGAACTCCCTAGTGTCGGCTTCTAGTGTGGGCCACCAGAAGTGGCGGCGAAGGAGGTCGACCGTGCGGCGGATGCCGGGGTGAGCCGACCATCGAGAGCAGTGGGTCCATTGAAGAGCCTGAGACCGGGCAGAAGAGGGCACAAACAGTTTATCGGGGGGACCAGTACCTGGGTCAGGGTCAGAGTGCTGGGCCTCCCGGATCTTGGACTCGATGTCCCAGGTGAGGGCTCCGACAACCATAGAAGGAGGGAGCACAGGTTCAGGTTCAGCCGGGGGTCCTGGTGAGGCAAACTGGCGAGAGAGAGCGTCAGGTTTAGTGTTTTTGCTACCAGGACGGTAGGTCAGGGTGAAGTGAAAACGGGAGAAGAAGAGCTGCCACCGGGCCTGACGGGGATTGAGGATTTTGGCGGTCTGGATGAATGTCAGGTTCTTATGGTCCGTCCATACAATGAAGGGTTGAGAAGCCCCCTCCAGCCAGTGCCTCCACTCCTCCAAGGCTAGCTTTACCGCCAGAAGTTCCCGGTTCCCCACATCATAATTTCTTTCGGCCGGGGAGAGACGGCGGGAGAAGAAGGCACAAGGATGAAGTTTACCGTCTCTGGCTGCCCTCTGGGATAGGACCGCCCCCACCCCGGAGTCAGAAGCGTCTACCTCTACCACAAACTGTCTGGCAGGATCGGGTTGTTCTAAGATGGGAGCTGACGTGAACTTAGTTTTTAAGGTGGTGAAAGCTGCCTCAGCCTGAGGGGACCATAGAAAGGGCCTAGAGGTGGAGGTGAGCTGAGTAAGAGGGGAGGCTAGCTGACCATAGTTACGAATGAACCGGCGATAAAAGTTAGCGAATCCTAAAAATTTCTGGAGGTCCAGTCTAGAGGTGGGACGGGGCCACTCCACCACTGCTTTTATTTTCTGGGGGTCTGCTTTGATCTGACCTGATTCTACCATGAAGCCTAGGAAGCTAATGGATGTTGTGTGGAAGTCACATTTCTCAGCCTTCACAAAGAGTTTATTCTCCAGAAGGCGCTGTAGTACGGCCCTCACGTGAGAAACGTGCTCCTGGAGGTTAGCTGAAAAGATTAGGATGTCGTCTAAATAAACAAAAACAAAGCGATTAAGGAAATCGCGGAGCACGTCGTTAATCAGACACTGGAAGACGGCCGGGGCGTTGGTCAACCCGAAGGGCATAACTAGGTATTCAAAGTGCCCTAGTGCAGAATTGAACGCGGTCTTCCACTCATCTCCCTCCCGAATTCTCACTAAGTGATACGCGTTGCGCAGATCGAGCTTGGAAAAGACGCGTGCACCCTGCAAAAGTTCAAATGCGGAATTCATGAGAGGGAGGGAATACTTGTTTCGTACCGTGATACTATTTAACTGGCGGTAGTCGATGCACGGGCGAAGGGTACCATCTTTCTTCTTAACAAAGAAGAACCCTGCCCCAATAGGTGCAGACGAGGGCCGAATGATTCCCGAGTCCAGGGATTCGTTGACATATTTCTCCATTGACCCCCTCTCGGTAGGCGACAGACTGTATAGCCTGCTGGAAGGCAGAGGAGCGCCCGGAAGGAGGTCGATGGCGCAATCGTAGGGTCTGTGAGGAGGGAGAGATAGCGCCTTAGTTTTGTTAAATACTTCAGCCAAATCATGATACTCCGAGGGAACAGAAGCTAGGCTAGGCGATCCGGAGGAAGTGGCGACAAGGGGAGCGGGGAGGGGAGGTGGACGCGCGGACCGCAAACAACTTGCGTGACAAAAGTCGCTCCAATTTAATACTCGGTTTCTCGGCCAATCCAGATGAGGGTTGTGCAAGAGAAGCCACGGATGACCAAAAACCACAGGAGCGAGTGGCGAGCTAATAACAAAGAAGCTAATCCGCTCTCGGTGATTACCGGAAGTGATCACCTCGAGCGGAACTGTTTGGTGGGTTACCCGGGAGATCACCCGGCCATTAAGGGCAGTAGCGCGGACGGGCTCCCCTAGCGGCGAGGAGGGAAAACTACAACGGGTCAGAAACTCCGAATCAATAAAATTACCATCTGCCCCCGAGTCGACCAAGGCCGAAACTGAAAAGGAAGAGGAAAGGTGAGTGATGACGATAGGTAATGTACTTCTAGGGCTTGACGAAATCTGACTCACCCGAACCCCTAGTCCAACGGGTGAGCTCCCCCTTTTGGCCGAAGGTGGCAGGAAGCTAGCTGGTGACTATTGCTACCGCAATAACGGCACAATCCTTCCCTGTCTCTACGCTCCTTTTCCTCCAAAGAGAGGCGAGTCCTGCCCAACTGCATCGGCTCAGGCACGCTGATCGGTTCGGGGGCTGTGCTGGGCTGACCCCAGCCGGGGGGAAAGCCCGGAACTCGGGAGGGGGGCTGAGCCGGTTTGGGTCGGGAGGACGACCCTCTACGGGTCTCCCGAAGGCGGTTGTCAACCTCGATGGCTTGATGGATGAGGGAATGGAGATCGGTGGGCGCGCCTCTGCTGAGGATCTCCTTCTTAAGCTGGGGTTCGAGGGCATGAAGAAAGGCTCCGCAGAGGGCGGGCTCGTTCCAACCTGCCTCCAGTGCCAGAGTGCGGAACCGGATGGAGAAGTCAGCAGCGGAGTCGGGCCCCTGGGTGAGGTTTAGCAGGCGTTCGGAGGCATCTCCTGCACGATTAGGCAAGTCGAAGACTTCCCTGAAGCGGATCAGGAAGGTGTCATGGTCCTGAGCGGCGACAGGTCTCACCGCGTCCTCCGCTTCAGCCCACAGCAGCGCCTTGTCGCGAAGCAGTCCAACAATGTACAGGTTCTTGGCGCTGTCGGTGGCGAAGGTAACGGGTTTAAGTGCAAAGACGTTAGCACACTGGAGCAGGAAACCCCGACACCCCGACGAAGATCCGCGGTAAGGTTCCGGGTCGGTGGCGTGGAGGTCACGTGGGTGGTCCGGCCCGAGGGTCCGAGGCGAAGCAGCGGCAGACTGGACCTGGTGAGACAGGTCCCTTAAGTGGGCTTGTACCTCGAGCATTTGAGTCCCAAAAATCCGGTGTTCTGTCTCCAAGGTTTGGAGTGACTGGTCATGTCGTCCAAGGAGGATCCCCTGGCGAGTGAGGACTTGACCGGCTGACGGAGGATCGGTACCTGCTGGATCCATGTTGGCCAGTTCTTCTGTTGTGTGCGGTCACAAACGGAGATCCAAGAGCAGGTCAGTTTACTCACTTTAATGGTGAACAAAAAACAACCACAAGGGCGAAGTGCAGATAAAACAGAAGAAAACAAAACAACCACGAGGCGAAGCACAGTTCAGGTCCAGGGCGAGGAACAACCGGGTGGCGTGGCTGGGTGCCTAGGCAGAGACAAGGTAATTAATTTAAGCACGTGGAGCGGAGAGAAAAAGTGGCAGGTCGCTTACGACGTTCACGGCAGTGAAGAACTGGCGCCGAGGAGAGGGAAGGCGGTGCTTAAATAGCCGGTGAAATGACAGCAAATGGGACCCAGGTGAGAAGAGGCCACGACTCCACCCAGCTGGACCATCGCCCCTGGAGAGAGCAAAAACAAGAGATGAGTAAAGAGGAGGTGACAGAGGCCAACTCTCACCACGTAACACCACCCCTTAAGAAAAACATGACACCTGGTTGAGGTCCTTTTATTTAAATGCAGCAGAAATAGAAACAGTAAGGTGCATAACATTCCTCCAGGACATAAACCTTTGCATTTCAATATACCAAATTAAGTTGGATGAAACCCCCACATCGCTGGGCTCCTGTCTTCAGAACGTGTAAGCTGCCCTCCTATAGGGTTAAAAAACACAAACACACATAACACTCATGTTGATCCTGAGCATCACATAAACATGTGAATCTTTCATTAATATTGAAGTTCCTCCTTTGTTCTGGGAAACTTACAGAAGCTTCTTTGAGAAGTGGTTCAGCTGGGCCATGAACTTCAATGCAGCGGCTTTCTGGTGATCTGCAAGTCATCATTCACCTTGAAAACAGTAGTAGTACAAACAGTATTGTTAGTTGTAGTTACTCTCACACAGACTTGAATAGCTATAAAGAAATGTGAGTTTTCATTTTACATTCATTAATTACCATGGACAAGTAAAAATGTGATTTAGTAGTAGCATAATCCATGTATTAAAGTACATCTGCATGTAGGCGGTGTATGTGTATGATAAGCTGCAGATGCATAAAAGTACCTGGTTCCAAACTGCACTCTGCACACATCCACATACAGCATCCTGTAAAATAAAAGAGTCAGAAAAGAGTCAGATCTCATTGACCAAATAACAAGATGCTGTAATTGATTACCAAGTATATAATTAGCTACAGTCATTAAGAGCATAAGATGAGATTATATATTAGAGGTATGCATGTAATAAATATGTTAAAGATGTTATGCTGCAGCAGCCACTCCCAAATTTCACAATGAAATTTCAAATCTGAAAATCCTCTGAGGTCCACCCAAAACTTTAATCTGGAATCTCAACCCATTTTAATCAAATATTATTTAATAGGTATTTTTTAGGTTGAGTTGGACCAACATGGAAAAAATCATGTTGGTCCAACTCAAATACATCACATTGAGTTGGGGCTACCCATATTTATTGGATGGAAAAGTCTCCCACAATTTAACTGAGTTCATCCAATGAGTTCTTTTTATTTTATTTTTATCTATAGTGCCAGATCACAACAGAAGTAATTTAATGGTCCCTTACTATAGAACACATTTATACCTTTTCCTTTTACTAAACAAAGTCATTTCAGCACGTTTACAGGTCTCCCCTGCTCTGTGTCATACGGCGCAGTTCCAGCCTGATGCACAGGGGAGCAGGCACCCACCAGCAGACAAAAAATATATAAAAATAAAATATATCGCGAAAATATGCCGACTGCTTCACTTCAATAAATCACGACTGTATTGTTTCACATTAACTACACTTAAGCACTGGCTGTACCCCTGCATACAAGTGCTGCTTAGGCTAACACAGAGCGTTAGCTCTGGGCTAACGTTAGCCTGTCAGCTACACTACAAAAGTAAAGCCAAGCACCTTTGGATTGTGTTAGCTGGCGGCGAGCTGCGCTCTCAGTGTATTAAGGATGAATTCAACGTGCCTGTGTAGAAAACTCCAAGTACTAACCGTGTTTACCACTTACCTCTGACAGCTATATGACACGACCATAGACATTAGCTACAACAAATGCTAACTAATCTTAGCTGCTTGTAGCCTGTCTACCCCCATGTGAACAATGACTGACATTTCTTCTTAAGCTCAATGTCCATTTATCTTAAGGCATGCACATTGTTTCACATAAAGATAATAAACTTACTAAATAGAAGACAGAAAACTTACCAACAGTAGTTTCAAGCAGAGGCAGATGGCAGGTAGGACAGAGGCTGATCTCCTACGCATGCTCTTGCTCTGCTAGTTACACTCATTCGGTTTGAGAGGGCCACGGGAGTCAAAGCAAATATATATTTATGTTACATCTGCTAAACATATTTGGGTATTGTTGGAATTAATAACATTTTCATAAGACAAACAAAATAATGTTTCACCTCTAAGAGGGGCTTGAATCAGTTTTTTGAGTGCAGTGAGTCTGCTCCCCTATGTCCTCAACATGTGTTTTTAGCATTACATCCCAGTCAGTGGTGTCAAAGCAGTCCCTCAGACCATCCTCTGCCTCAGGTGACCACTTCCTGATTGAACGTGTGGTTTTAGACATCCTTTTGACCAGGGGGTGTACTGTGGCTGCAGGTGAACCAGAACCATAAACGCCTCGGGGTGCTTTGTCTGCAGTCTTGCTGTTACTGTGTGTATCTTCTCATAGGCAGCTGATGCGTCCGTGCTCGGTGGGGCGTAAACACAGAGCACGATCACATGACTTAGTTCCCTCGGCAAGTAATATGGCCGCAGGCTAACAGTTCCAAGTCCTGACAACACAGTACCTTTTTCACTGAGACATGTCCTGGGCAACACCAACCTTCATTCACGTAAGTGATGAGCCCCCCACCTCTGCTCTTCCCACAAGCGTTCGTGTGTCTGTCGGCTCTCACAGCAGTAAAGCCTGGTAGATCCATGTTAGCATCCGGTCTCATATCAGTGAGCCACGTCTCTGTGAAGATGTATAAGCTGCACTCACAGTAACTCTGTTGATTGTTCAGCGCAAACAGCTCATCCATCTTATTCGGTAGTGAGTTGACATTCCTTATTATTGCCGAGGGGATCGCTGGCTTAAAATGTCTACGTGCAGCCTCTACTTTCACTCCTGCCTTACAGCCCCTGTACTTCTTCCTCAGCTCTCCCTGGACCTTGTGCTGCATTCTGACATTAGTCCTCAGTGCAAAGACTTCTTCTCTTGAATAAACAATATCAGTTGTAGATTGCTTCTAGGAGTTTGAGCAGAGTGCTGTTTACAGGGTCTAAGTTGGAATATGAACTTGTTTGGGTTAAAGACAATTGCTATACATGTAAACATAAGACAGACCTTCAATCTACTGAAGTTGAAAGATGAGGGCTCGTCCGGGAATTGAACCCAGGACCTCTCACACCCAAAGCGAGAATCATACCCCTAGACCAACGAGCCACATGTGACCTCTTTTTTTTCATGTTTCAGTCAGTGCAAGAACAACACAAAGCACATGTTCTTCTTAGTTTGACATTGGTAAAGATATGTACAAAGATTTCAGGTTAGGAATATATAGTGTTGAACAGGGACTTGAACCCTGGGCCCTCAGATTAAAAGTCTGAGTTCCTTCAAGATCCACCCACAGAGATCCTAAACACATAAAACTCAGATTCCCAACCAGAATAGTAGCAGAACTGAAGACACCACTTGGAGGAGTGTCTTCAAAAACCAATCCTTGAGTCCAATGTACCAACCAGCACACAGTAAGTGAAACAGGCATGTCCACGCTTCAACAATGAAAACACAGATTGGCCGTATGGGGATTGAGCTAACCGGCCCTATTGACTAACTTGACTGTTATTCTGGAATTCTGCCTATCATTCCGGAATACTGATGTCTATACTGGAATGCTACCGCTTATTCTGGACTTCTGCATTTCATTGCAAAATTTTGACGTTCATTAGGGAATGCTTTTCATTCTGGAATGGTGTCTTTCATTCCGCAAATCTGCTTTTCATTCTGTTATGCTGACTTTTGTCCTGGAATGTTGCCTTCCATTTTGGAACACACGCTTCCATGACATCACAGGCCACTGTCGGGTTAGGGGTTTAATCCCAGAATTTTGTCTACCATTCCGGAATCCTTCCTATCATTATGGAGTGGGTGGATGGATGTCTATTCCAGGATGCTCTCATTCTAGATTTCTGCCTTTCATTTGGGAATGCTTTCTTCCATTCTGGGATGCTTTTCATTCCAGAATGATGTCTTGCTGACTTCTGTTCCACTATACAGAGTGTTATTCGGGAATTCTGCCTATCATTCCGGAATACTGATGTCTATATCCTGGAATGCTGCCACTTATTCTGGATTTCTGCCTTTCATTCTGCAAGTGCTTTTCGTCCAAGGCACTGTGTTAAGGTTGCAGTCTCCACTGGAGGACAATCCTGAGAAAGAAACTGGTACAGCCAAAGGATAAAACTCCCAGGGAGAAACACAGCAATGTGATATATGCAGTCCAGTGCAGTGAGGAATGCTCTGATCTGTACATTGGAGAAACTAAACAACCACTCCACAGAAGAATGGCTCAGCACAGGAGAGCCACCTCCTCAGGACAAGACTCAGCTGTTCACCTCCACCTCAAAGACAAAGGACACTCCTTTGAGGACAACAATGTTCACATTTTAGACAGAGAGGAAAGGTGGTATGAAAGAGGAGTCAGGGAAGCATCTATGTTAAGCTGGAAAAACCTTCCCTTAACAGAGGTGGTGGCCTCAGACATCATCTTTCTACCACATACAATGCAGTGATTCCATCCATTCCCAGGAAGTTTGCACATACTCACAGTAAGAACAAAGGGCTGTCAACCAGTCCCCCTCCGGCAGTTTCATAGTCGTTAGCCAGAACATCACAGGTAACTATGGAAACATTTAGTGCTATTGTTTGTGAGTTTTACCCAGACCCACCCACATAGGTCTGTAAACCACATATAAACCATGTTTCCCACCAACAGTTAGAACTGATGAAGCTGCTTGGATGAGCAGAGAAACCTCTTAGAGAAAACTCTACAAGTCCAGACGCCTTGCTTCAATCTTCTCTACAAACATGCCAAAGCAAACTGTTTTTTCCAACAATGTTACACACTGAGCTTTGAAGGTCTTAACCACTAGTCTTAAGTTGGAATGTTTACGACACGTGTCAAAACTTGTAATTCACGTGTGTTATTACCCATAGACTCCCATGTTAAAATGTCCAACTTCACAGCAGAAATGAACATGTTTACAGCCTGGTACAAAAAAACATTCTGGTCTTAAATGATAGGTTCTCTTCTAGTGTCAATTGTAGGGGGGATGAATTTTTATTACAACTCACTCGTTTTGAGTGACAGATGGTTGCCATATCACAGCACGAGTTTCCTCTTTCCACGATCGCCCGCCCCCCTAAACTCCACTAGTGCTCCCCCTCTTTGTCTCTGTCCATAGTTTTCACTGTTGAACTTAAAACACAGCACGACGAGGAAGGGATTTGAACCCACGCGTTCAGAGCACACGCGAAAACACGCTGCAAAACTCGAACAAGGTCATAGAAGTGCTGACTGTCATGAACTTTACTCCTCAGTCTTTGAAGGAGAACTTGTTTCTGTCACAACTTTTGCCTTAAACATAAGCATCCGTTGTTCTGGTAGACTAGAGCTGAAACACAATGGAGTCTGGAGAGAACTGGGTGGATACTCTAACTGGACCCTGAAGACGACAGTTGTAATATGTCAACAGCTGGACTGTGGCTGCCCAGTTTCAGCAGGAAACGAACATCAGTCCTCAGAATGACCTGCGTGGGAGCTCATACCTTCCTGTGTTCAGTCTAAATCTACAATGAAGGGATGTGTGACAGCGTCACAATTTATGACCACGTCAGTCTTGGAACTCACTTGTTCAGGTAAAATTGTTAAGTTTCTAATATCCTGGTTATAATTTTATATAATTAGTATAATATAATTAAATAAAAATGTCTCTACTGACCAAAATAATATCAGATTCAGGAAGTGAAGGAGTTATATGTGAGCTCAGACATCACATTTCACTGAAGTGTTTTCGAGAGAGAAAAGAAAGTTTCCAAAGGAACGGCTGTGTTGGTCTGCTTTAAACTGCCCGAGCAGACAGCCCAAAGTGAAAGTGTTTGTCCAATCAGAGACTGTAGGAGCCATGAAGTCAAGGTGTAATTGCCTTTGTTTGTCGCTAGATGGCAGGTTAGGGTTGGTGGGTAAGGCTTAAATTAACACAGGTGATTCAGGTGGGCAGATCAGACAGGTATGGGAGCTGGGAGGTCGTACGGTTTTTACCACTGACAAGTTTTTTTTTGTTTTGTAGTCATTCACCCAAAGATTATGATGCATCAAACGATTCATTTTGGAAATAACAGCGCCTAGGAAAACAACATCCCCTGCACCCAACCGAGTGGCTGAAGGCTGGTAAAATCGCCACTACAGAGACAGACAGGAAGAGTTTGAGCTGCCGATTCCTTTGTTGGTCTGTCACTCATAGTCACTGTCTGGTGGAAAGTCCATAATGTGTACGTTGGAAGCTGTGCAAGTCTGAGCTTTCTAAAAGCACCATATTGACACAAAGAGAACACTGAACACTGACACAGGATGTGAATGGTAGCTGTGGAATCATCCAGTCTGGATGCCATTTCTACGATGATGTTGATGCTGTGATAAACACTTGGAAAGACCAGACTAGAGCTGAACCACAATGGAGTCTGGAGAGAAGTGTGTAGCCAGGTATAAAAAGACCTGGTATTGATATAATAGCAGTTAACTGAGTTCACTAAAAGAAAAGACAGACTGTTAATTTTCTGTATTTTATTTGTTCAATCAGCTGATTTTTAGTTTTCCCATTGCAATTGAACGCACCACATAGTTCACGTAGTCTCACGTGAGGATACGCAGCTTCAGCAGTCAATCAGAGGGCACGCAGGTCACGTTCAACGCGTCGCCACGGAGATGAAGGGCGGGCGTTAGTTCCTCCGTTCTTTCCCATCTCAGCCAGAGAAACGAGGGCGGCTGTGTGCTAGAGACAGAAA
This sequence comes from Parambassis ranga, assembly GCF_900634625.1. Classification (NCBI taxonomy): domain Eukaryota; kingdom Metazoa; phylum Chordata; class Actinopteri; family Ambassidae; genus Parambassis; species Parambassis ranga. Next base: position 1,020,531 of record NW_021144801.1, on the reverse strand, counting down.
ACCGGGACAAAAACCCTGGAGGTTACCTGCAAAAAGGAAAAGAAAGAGTGGAGCACATTTCACTGAAGGTCCGGAGTCATGTTACGGAACGAAGGAGAGCAGTTACGTCGGTAAGACAAGTGAATTTTCCACTGGAAAGAAACACACGTGTCTGTGCTTACCGTCGTCGGCCATATTAACAGGCGAACCGCTTACCTTTCATCTGGAAGGCTGCTATGAAGTCCGACAGCGTCGTGCTTCGTTTGATATAGAACAACGGTGAGAAACGAGCCGTTTTAGCTGCTGCATGTTAGGTGCTATTTATTCCTTTGTTTTGTGTTAAAGAAAGCAGGGCTGATATTAGTGTGATAGGTGAACTGAAGTGAGTAGTAGCGCAATGGTTTGAACATATTTACAGTGTGGTTATCAGTTCATGCTGATGTATGTATGTATATTGATAAAGAGGAGTGTTTGGTTTTCTAATACCAACTTAAAGGGCAAAGAGTATTTTTATGTGTTTTAATAAATGTATGATGTTTTTGCACCATGCAAGTTATGCTGCTCAGCTGAGTTTCTAAAGTAACTAGAGGGTCATTTTTAGTGCATTTCTCTTTCACGAACAGGCCTAAAGTGTCAGAGTAAATTAAGATAAGATAAGATAAAACTTTATTAATCCCGAAGGAAATTCTTGTGCCAGAGGTATCAAGTTGCATTACATGCAGTTAAGTACAGAGTATAAGAGTATAAGTGTCACTATAATCCAAAATAAGAGTACAGTACGCAGTATGAGCACAATATATGATACATGGATACAAATATGGAGATGTAAGGTGCTAAGTAAACATAAATATAGACAAGTGGAGGGAATGACAGTGATGCCTGACATGATTATCTAGCGCTTCTCCCTACAGAAAGGGGAGGAGTTATACAGTCTGATGGCCACTGGCAGGAAGGACCTCCTGTGGCGTTCTGTGCTGCTCCTCGGTAGTCTCAGTCTACCACTGAATGTGCTCCTGTAGGACAGCAGTGTGTCGTGCAGGGGGTGAGACGTGTTGTTACGAATACTGAGGAGTTTCCGCAGTATCCTCCTCTCCGTCACCTCCACCACAGACTCCAGCTCCACTCCCAGCACCGAGCCAGCCTTCCTAATGAGCTTGTTGAGTCTGTTGGTGTCGGCCGTCTTCATCCTGCTGCCCCAGCACACTACAGCGTAGAAGATGACGCTGGAGACCACCGAGTGGTAAAACTGCAGCATGGTCTGGCAGACGTTAAAGGACCTGAGTCTCCTCAGTAGATACAGGCGACTCTGTCCCTTCCTGTATATTGCCTCTGCGTTTGTGGACCAGTCCAGTTTGTGGTCAATGTGGACACCCAGGTATTTGTAGCTGTCCACAATGTCCACGTTGGTACCCTTGATGCTGACCGGGTTAGGGAGTGTCTGGTGCTTCCTGAAGTCCACCACCAGCTCTCTTGTCTTTGTGACATTCAGCTGCAGGTGGTTCTGTCCGCACCACTCCACAAAGCTGTCCACCACACTCATATACTCCGCCTCCCGACCTCTGCTGGTACAGCCCACAATGGCAGAGTCATCCGAGAACTTCTGCAGGTGGCAGGACTGTGAGCAGTGTCTGAAGTCCGATGTATAGAGTGTGAAGCACACTTTTATACTACCTCTAAACCTGAACTCAGGATGAGTAATGTTCTGTTATTGGCACATTGTTTTCATAGTTCATAGTCATGATAAATAATATTTTGAATGTTAATGGTTATTATTGAAACACTGCTCACATGAACAGTAGTGAATGTTTGAGCACTTTAATGCCAAGTTCTCAGAAATGATATACTTAGATGTACTGAATGTTGTACAACTGAAAGTTAGATTTGAGATTTGAATAGAGATTAAGATTAATGTCAGAGTTACATGGAAAGACTTATGTTTCTGACATTTGATGTCCTGAATGATGCATCTGAGAATTCATGGTGTTGAATGTCATTTTCTGACCTGGTCTGTAGGTCAGGGTTTTTTTGAGGACGGATGTTGTCCAGGACCAACATCTGTGCTGAAACCGATGGCGAGCCAAGTCCCCTGAAGAGATTCCAGCACCGAGTAGATATCCACGTATACACACCCATTCACACTTACATCACAGAACAAGCATCCTTGGAACAAGGTGAACTGCCGTAACTCTACAACCCATATACCTGAGACCATTTTGATTTTGGTTTAAGGGCCCCAACGGGAAATCTGTCATTTTTATAGTGTGCACACTATTTCTTTTTCTTTTCCTAACTCTTTGAGTTATTTGATATTTTTGTACAAACCAGACAAATGATCTTGTCATTTGTAATAATATAAGAGTGGCTGCTCAACTGTTCCTCTTGTGTCTGCCTCATTATTGCTGCTCAGCACAGTGGCTCCTGTCCAATTTGGTTTCTTCTGATTCTGGTCCAGATTTCATCATTATTATACTGTAATTCACTTTTATACTGTTAAAACTGGTTACACATGACGTGTTAACTGCATTGATTGTGAGAAGAATTACTGCAGAGTGGTTACCCTGTTCCACAGTCATCAGAACTGTACAAAAAAAATCCACATTAGTATAATATGTAATACATTAATACAGCAGGGCCGTGGGTTATTATTTAATATCCAAAAAAATAATTACAAATAATTTGGGGGGGGGGGGGGGGTAGTTAAGTTATACTCAGCTTCACTCGTGGCTTCGAGTGAACGCAGACTAGATGAAGGAGGCGGAGTGACGTGACAGAAGCCTGAAAGACTCCACGAGGACAGAGAAATCTGTTCGTGTTCCTGAGGTGGCAGAAATAAGAACAAGATCCGTTTGGACCGGACTTTTCATACTTCATGAGAACTAAAGTAGAGCAGGTAGGTGTCTGGTGATGTGAGGTAGCTGAATATCTGTAGGGAGCAGACTGCTCTGTAAACACCAGAGGAAATGCACTGAAGAGTCATAATAAAGATTCAGTGCTAACTGGCTGTGTAGCATCGCTGCCCTTGTTGGTTTTAGCAAATCTAACCTGCAGTAATTGCCATGTTTGATGATGTTATGTATTTATTCTTGCTGTAACTCAGCACTGACGCTTATTACTTCTCTGGTGCACAGAGCAGGAAGAGAGTGACAGCCAGCCGATAGTTCCTTTCAGGGTCCGCCAGGAGGCCTGCATGATGTGTTTAGCGTCTTATCGCTTCCACAAATTATTAATATTCTCCCTTTTGATGTGACACTGTCTACAACTTTGCCTGGTGTCAGTGTTTTGCAGCCGGTCACGTCAATACGATAGATAGCGCATGTTGAGTTTAACTGACACACGTCCGATGTTCCCTGAAGGCACCATGGCCGAGCTAAGGCCTCAGCCCAGAGCGCGCTCTGCCTCAGCATCATTGTCCTGCTGTCAACAGAAACAACAGGTCAACAGCCCTTCACCGTCTCTGATTGGTTCAGACCATGATATGAGCCTGACGTGTGTCTGTTGTTGGACACAGGGAGAGTCACAGAGAATGTATTTCCCTCTAACAGCTGGTCGCACCGGCACGAACTCAGATATTTTTTCCCCATCGGGTGACATTGCAAAGAGGAAAATAAATATTCATGGAACTTTCTGGAGTCAAAGCTTGAATCACAATAAAACTTCATGAAATGGGGATTAAGACTTTTCAATACTTTTTAAGGGCCTTCATTTTCCCACAGTTGATTCATCAACTTTTAATACTTTTTAAGACCCCGCGGACACCCTGACTTCAAATGTCACTTTGTATAACAACTTCGTGCAGTGAAACTGAAAGTTTAATGTGTTTTATTGTGTCAGCCTGAAACCATTCAACCATGTAGTGTGGTCGAATGAGACTACACTTGTGTGCATGTGCACGGAGATCCAAATCCCAAACAATCCATGAACCAATAACACACACCGCAATTCATTTTATTCACCACTAGATGTCCGACTCCAGCACTGTGTCGTTGAAGCCTGGAGTAATGAACCTTTTTCTTGAATCAGGTGCCGAAGCTTCAACAAAGCCTTGAAAACCCATCACTAGCTGTAGGTATTATCTGTAAGACACAAGAACCAGATGCTGAATTAACTATACAATGATCGGATTGTGGGTTTTTAATGATTGTTTATTGTTACAGTTTTTTCTGATTGCTTAAACACTAACAATGATTCTTATAGCACAATTTCTAAAACTATTAATAGTTTTAACAAAATCACTCACTGAGTTTGCAAAACTAAAAGCAAAAAAACTGCTTTACACTCAATTTGCACTTTTGTAACACACAATTTGCAATTGTATAAATATAATCCACTTCACAGCACTCTTTTTGCTGAACTGTAAACACAACTCACTGCTTTACACACAACTTCCAAATGATCAACACACTCCTAGTAAAACTACACACATTTATGGCTGGTATTTACACTATTTTTCCAACTGTCTGGCTACACTGTCACATGTGAGAACTGTTTTACATCATTAGTTCACTTTGCAATCAGCATGAGCACTGTGAATAAGACACAGGTAAGCTTCAGTGTGGAGAACAATGGAGGGAGAAGAAGACTGAGAAGAGTGAGAATTAGAGGAGGACGAAGACATGAGGAAGCAGGAGGAAGAGGAGGAGGACGAAGACTAGGAGGTGAATTTAGAGGAAGAGGACGAGGAGGTGAAGAGGAAGGAGGAAGGGTAAGAAGAAATAGAATTACTGTCATCGGAGCTACAATAGTGGATCATGTGATCAACCATGGAATGACCCTGAGGGAAGCTGCCAACGGGTTCAGCCTGAGCCGCTACACTGTAGCAAGCATCATAAGGACATATTGATGAGAATGGGTTAGTACAGTTCCTTCACTCTAAGTTTTGTAGGTGTACCATACTCTAATGAGAGAAACAACAATACTGTACATGTAAAACTGAAACTGTTACTCCACAGAATTACTAGACATCCAGCATCTGGAAGGAGGCATGCGAGGATATGGACCAGGCATCATGTCAGGCCTGGATACGGCACTCCAGGAGACATGTTCCCCGGTGCCTAGGACTAGAAGACATTGCATGCGACGTTGATGAAATTCTGTGGCCAGACCCAGAGAGACAATGAGACTGATTTTCTCTCTCTTTCAGTGAAATTGTATGTTTTCTTGTGTTTGTTTTGATGTGTGTGAATAAACATTCATACTTGAAATTTGAATCCCTGTGTTTATAGAACTATTTATGACAAAAGTTTGACCTCACATGGACAGACCTTGTGCACAGAGAAAGCAAAAGCCAGATGTGTTTTCAGTTAATACCATCAGTGTGTAGTTGGCACATTGTGTGCTTAGTAATATGATGGTTTGTGTTAACTGTGTGGTACAAAAATACCATTTTTACAAAGGTTTGAAGAGTTAAGCAAGATGTATTAGCTTTTGCAAGAGATCTACAATGTTTTGCTGATTTGGTGTAAGGTTTTTTTATTTGTGTGTAGAGTTTTGCACAAATAGCCAATAGTTACAGAAATGTGCTTAAGCAATCAGAAAAAACTGTAATGTGTGATGGTGTGTGAGCTCTTACCTTTTGTTGTTGCCAGGGGTGACAGTCAAAAGAGTCCCTCTTGTAACAAGCAGGCATTTATAGTTCCGGACCAGTCTACTCAGGAAATAGGTGCAGGGGGGGAGGGTATCGTTTGATTGAAGGACAATTTTAGTTATGAGTTTTAAAACTTTTAAAGCTTTTAGCTTTTAATAAGAAGGAATTCCATGTACATATGTATTGCATTTGGTGTGAGGTGTATGGTGGGGTAAGTGTAAAATGGAGGGAGAAGGAGAGGCAGTAGCTATGTAAGGTAGCCATTTTGAATGAATGTGTGCACTTCCACCTCCTTCTCAAGCCTCCTTCTTGCTGCTACACACCAAGCTTTCTGCCCAAACAGGGACTTGAACCCTGGACCCTCAGATTAAAAGTCTGATGCTCTACCGACTGAGCTATCCGGGCTCTACATGTTGTTTCTGAGACTAATTCTGTGCGGACAGGTTGACTGAAACAGAGAGCAATCATTAAGGATGAACTTCCTGTGTGTGCAGACCATTGACAGTAAAAACTATGGACAGAGCTTCCGTGACGTCACCCGTTTGTTTCTGAAGAGCTCGGTGGGAGGTTCCAGGACGTTGATGACCGCCGCCATGTTGGCAGCGTCATGTCCGCCAAAACTCCAAATATGGACAAAAAGGGGGAGCACGAGCGGGGTTTAGGGGGGCGGGCGATCGTGGAAGCAGGAAACTCACGTTGTGATACGTCAACTGTCTGTCACTCAAAGCGGCAACGCCCATAATTAGGCGTAATTTTAAGTCAAAATACCATTGAAACGAGTGAGTTGTAAAAAAATTCACCCCCCCCCTGTACAATTGACACTAGAAGAGAACCTATCATCTGAGACCAGAGTGTTTTTTTGTACCAGGCTGTAAACATGTTTTTTCTGCTGTGAAGTCGGCCATTTTTACATGGGAGTCTATGGGAAATGACTCGCTTTTGGAGCCAGCCCCCAGCAGTTGCGGCGTGAATTACAAGTTTTGACACTTCCGCATGGGCTTCAACTTTGTGGTCCTATACACATAAAGAATACATACTTACATACTTATTACCTTTATTTACCTTTTCTATAAAGCTAAACAACACTATGAATTTGTGTGGCCCTTTGATGTCTACAGGTGCAGACTAAACAAAACAAAAGCAAGTGGTATTGTGTTATGCCTGAAAAGAGAAGAGCTGTCAATAAGAGGGACGGCTTTTGCTTGACACCTTCCCATGCTTTGGTCCAATACTTAAAAAGTCACAAAGCTCAATTAAAGCGTCTCTTGTAAGTGTGTACAAGGAAGAACCAACTTCTAACTTCAAAGCTTCCAGGTCTGATGAATCCATTTTTTTCTAGGTTGTGGGCAGTGTTAGTGTGGTGCAGAACCTTTTCCTGGGAAGAATAGACAATGCTGCTCTCCTGGCACTCAAAGTTGACCTCGGGTTGCAAGCGGGTCTCTCTCTGCACAGTCGGTCAATCACCACAGGCTCTGTCCACTCCGGCTGAAGATGTGAGGGGTTGGATAATGATCAGGGACGTCTATCTGAAACAGCCAGTCCTTGCCACATCCATCCCAGCGGTGCCTCCAAAATGTTATGCCTGAAAAGGGAAGAGCTGTCAATAATAACACTGACACGCGATTCTTCCTGTCTGGCAGCTTTATGCAGAATTCAGCAAAAATAATTATGTACAGAGGTACAAGTGCTGGAAGTACATGAAATGTACATATACACATGTTCGGTTTTATCTTCATCTGTCTTAAACAGGTTAGTCTTCAAAATAATGTGTTCAAATCAGTAAAATAAAGGTTTAGCTGAAAATGCGGCACTAATATAAATAGAATAACATTCCATTCAGAAATAAACAAATGCATTTTCATTTCACAGTCACACATGTAACCAACTTAACCTCATAACTTCATATAAGCGTACTTACTCTCTGGTTATGAGTCTAGCTTTAAGGTAACACAGACAACATGGAATTAGCGTCTGTTAGCAACATGCTAATACATGTTTCTCTCGCTTTGTGAACACTTGTAAAACATAAACAAATCTAACAACACTGTCTGCAGTCACTTAAGATACTAACAGAACTAACAAAAGTGTTTAATCATATAAGGCCACAGTTACAAGAGTTTCTTTACCTGAAAAGGGAAGAGCTGTCAATAATAACACTGACATGCGATTCTTCCTGTCTGGCAGCTTTATGCAGAATGAAGAATCGCCTGTGAGCTCCCCTTTCCTGCCTCTGCAGGCATGAGCAATCGATCAGGACCAGGCCAAGCGAGCCGCAGGCCACAGATCAACCGTTCAGGCAAATCTTCTCTTACAATTTTCCCCACAAAACCCACAAATTCTATTTGACAGATTCCAAGAATCAGGTAAAATCAATCCATCACACTTTTCTACTCTCTTTAGATTATAGCTTTAGATTATATTATTTCTTGGGCTCTATGCTCTAAGTGTCTTAAAAATATGTGATTTCCTTTATTTACAGTGGTGCATGTCATGTGACTTTTCTTATGCAACATGTATGATAATGTTCTGTCTCCTCTCATTTCCAGACTGTCTGGAGGACACACAGAGTGGACATGGGTCACAGAGTGCTGCTGCTGTTTGTGTCTCTGCAGCATGGGCAGCTGCTCCTGCTCCACTCGTCACCGGCTGATTGTTCACACCTGTGATCAGTCATCAGCCAATCCTGCTGCAGCTTCCATCTAGTATATGTGTCCAATGGAAGCTGAGCAACATGTCAGCTACACACATAGAAACACTACACATAGTTTGTCATATAAATAACATGGATTGAATCATGTTGTACAGTCAATGGAAACAAAAAGCACTGAGAGTGGTGCTGGTAGTGCAGCAGTGGATGGAGGCTGAAGTGCTGCCACCTAGTGTCAATATTAACTCTAATATTAACTCTTGACTACATATTCCACCTTTAACTCTCTGCCATATATACTGTGCCATGTGTGAAGTGATAATAAAATGTGAATGTGAATTTATTGTAAAGAACTTTACTTATTATCCCTGTTATAAGTGAGCAGTGTGTGTGTGTGTGTTTGATGGAGTGTGTAATGTCTGCTCAGTGTTACTGATGCTGCTGTGTGTGATCTGAAAACTGATCAAACTGTGATGTGTCTGATGCTGACAGAAGAATCAGAGGTCAGACAGTCGGATCCTCCTCTGTGACACCTTTAACATCATATCAGAAATCTCTGTCTGCTTCTGGTACATGCAGCTGATCACCAGCAGGGGGCTCACTGCTTTGCTGTCACTCAGGGGGCCTGCTCTGTCTGCCACTGGGATATGATGAGGTGAACTTCAGAGTTTGAATGGATTTCATTTGTCATGTGTTTATGATCATTTTATGAATCAGTTCAAATAAAGGAGACTCATTGAAGTCACAGTTTAGTGTTTTAATACTTATACACACTTATTTTGAAGCTGCTATCAACTTGATGAGTCTTCCTGTTGAAGCACGAGGCAGGACGTGTGTCAGAACATCCATGAACTGAGTAGATTAAGAGGAAAAGCTGATGTGTCACAGCTGCTGGTTGTGTTCTTTAGTGTCTCCATCTTGATGAAATGAGGCGTTTTACTTCCTCCAAGTAGAGTGGACCTGGCTCACAGAGTGCTGCTGCTGTCTCTGTCTCTCTGTGAGCAGCATGTTAAACAGCAGGCTCTGAATAGTGACGTCATGATGTCACAGTCACATCAGTCTAATCTCCCAATCTGAGAGAGAGCTGTCATCAACAGCAGGAAGTGCAGGAAGCTCATGGTGTGCAGGCCTCTGATGTGTGGAGGCTGTCGGCTTGTAGCAGCCAACAAGAAGGGAGTTTGTAAAAGTTCTCTGTAACTTTAGATGTGAGGATTCAGAAAGAACTTAGATCAGATATGTGCAGCACTTGTGCAACAGATACTCCAACAGTGACAGCTCTTCTGAAGAAAGCCTGAGGAGCTGAGACCTGGATGAGACACTGATACAGCTTTGCTCTGCTGACAGGAAGGATGAAGGCTGACCACACACACACACACTGACACACACACACACACACACACACTGACACACACAGACACATAGACGCAACACACACACCAACACACACAATCATACACACACTCTTACAGACATGCACACACATTTATTGTCACACCGGCTCAGAAAGTGTGACACATTGGGGAGGACAAACACAACCTTAACCGTTTGACCATTTTATTGAAGAAAGAACAGTAGTTGTACACCAACAATTGACAAACAAGGAAATGTGCAAACAAAATACACCACCATGCCTGCAGCAGGCTGGAGAGAGAGCAGCCCTCCTAGTAGGCCAGACGGGGAGAGAGAGAGTGAAGCAGACTGGGAACTCTTAAACCGTCTCCAGCTCGTCAGCACAGGAGAGCTGCATAAGCTCAGGATCAGCTCCACCCAGCAACCTCCTGCACACACAGGGGAGAGACAGCAGCAACAACACAACACTCCCAAGGCCAACACAGGGCCACAATATAGACACTGACACACACTAACACACAGACACATGCACACAAACATATACAGACACACACACATACACACAATACACTGCTTCAGACACACACACTGCCTGCTTCAACTGTGGAAAGGCTTCCTGTGCATCAGTGCAACAGGCTGTTGGGCCTTTGCAGGATCCTGCAGGGTCGACCCCAAAGTTCAGACTCACAGTTCATAGCAGGACTGAGCTGGATGCAGTCACAGCTCCTCACTGTGTGCAGCAGCTGGACTGAGCTGAACACTGGACTCAGACAGATTCAACATCCACACGTCAGTCACTGGAAGCCTTCAGAATGCTTCTCTCCTCACTCAGCTTCCAGTCCAGATCCAATACCTTACTGCAGGTGAGTGACGGACCTGTCAGCTGTGTGTTAGAAATGCATGAATAAACAGCAGCTTCATGTTGATGCAGGACGTATGAGGGCGGAACACTGATGAGATGAAAAGATTCAGAGGAAAAGGCAGAAAGAGCAGAGCTGATAAGTCACATGACAGATGCACTGACACTCTCTCTAGTCAGCTCCTCCACCAATCAGTCGCTGCCTCGCTGCTCATGCAGCCAATCAGGTTGTAGCAGTACATTTAAAGCTCTCCTCTCTTCACTGTCGGCTCACATATGGCTCGTTGGTCTAGGGGTATGATTCTCGCTTCGTGTGCGAGAGGTCCCGGGTTCCAATCCCTAACCCAAACTGTATTCCATTGGAGACCAACTCCTTGTTGTTGACTCTTTTCAGTTCCTCTCTAACTACCACACAGCTTTACAAAGCTAACAAAGTTCTATTCAGACTCATCCCAATCCAGAGCAGTTGTTCCACAGTAACACCTGCAGGAGGACGTCATCACCCAGTATGTGACCTGCACTGTGAGCTGTAAGGTCTTATACAGACAGGTGTGTGTCTTTCCTCATCAAGTCCAATCAGTATCATCAAAGACAGCTGGACTCAGATGAAGGTGTAGAACCATCTGAAGGACGATCAGAAGAAATGGACGCACCTGAGTTCAATATATGAGAGTCACAGCAAAGGCTCTGATACTTAGGACCATGTCATATTTCACTTTGTCTTTTTAATACATCTGCAAACATGTCAACAACTCTGTGTGTTTCTGTCAGTATGGGGAGCTGTGTGGACATTAATGAGGAAAAATGAACTTCAATGATTTTAGCAAATGGCTGCAATATAACAAAGTGAAACATTTAAGGGGGTCTGAATACTTCCTGCACCCACTGTACACATTAAAAGACAGTGATGATCTGTTCTTATTGTCTAAACAGGAACAGTTGAAGCTCAGCTTGCAGCCCCTGTATCTCAGGCTTCTCAGCTTCTCTTCAGATGTTTGGACGTTTCTGCTGGAACCTCTCATTTAATGACTCACATTTAGAACTTTTGACTTTATGTGGAGGAGGGATTGATTTTGGAATGAGGAGGCTGTAGCCTGCGATTCCACCACTAGATGTCAGCATTGCACAGCATTGGTGGTTCAGTTCAGATTGAGAGAATGCAAAGAGTGTGCAAAGCTGTCATCAAAGCAAAAGCTGGCTGCTTGGAAGAATGTCAAACATCAAACATATTCTGCTTGGTTTAACACTGTTTGTTCACTACATCATTCCACATGTGTTCCTTCATAGCTCTGATGTCTTCAGGATGAATCTACAATGTAGAAAGTCATAAAAACAAAGACAAACCACTGAGTGACTTTTGACTGGTACATTTAAAATGTCATCATATGTCCTAACCAGCAGGGGGAGCACTGATCATAAACTCTCTGTCTCACATGTTATTGTCATGTGTTTTTATGGAAGATGATGCTGACTGTTGTTTTCTTGCTTCTCTCTGTAAACAGCTTGTAAACAGCAGCTTCCCTGAGGGGAAACTCAGCTAATAAATGATGCTGTAACCTCTGGGACTTGATCTGCTGGGTGGAGTCCACTACGTTATCCATCCATCCTCATCCATCCAGCTACACCCTCCCTCCTAAAATGCAGGCTGGAGGATGCGGGCATCGATCCTGCTACCTCTCGCTTGCGCTTACTGCATCGCGCTAGTCGAGCCAAAGTAAGCCCAAAGTAAGCCCACATTAGCCAATCACGTTCCTTTCCCTGGGCTTACTTTTGACCAATCACGTTCCTTTCCCTGGGCTTACTTTTGACCAACCAATCGCGTTCCTTCACTGTGGCTTACTTTTGACCCTTCCTCGTGAAAACAGTAAGATGAAGTTTACTTCACCTTATTTAATTTACTATAAATCGGCCATTGTCTGTTCAGATACAGTCTGTACCTTAAGAAAACAAAACAGGCCGACATAGCGATGTAGCGATTGGACATTATATAGCACACGTTTTCTTCGACGTACCCGTCAACCTCTAAATACCGACCAAAAAGTGTCACTACCATTGATCGCTATCGCTGTCATGGCCACCCGCTAACAGGCTATACGTGCAATTGATTCTCTGTAAACTGGTAGATATTGCTCTATTGTTCGTTTTATGTAATGTACACATAACGTACTAATATGCATGTAATACCTTGTAATGGTGTAAACCGCTCTTTGTAGATGTAAAGTAGCCTACATGTAGGCTAATCCAGGAGGTCATTCACTATCTCTATAAACTATAAACGTAGGATATTGATCAGTTCAGAAATTCCAGTTTTAACATTAATATAGTAAAGTTAAGGAATTCAGACATTGGGGTTTTCAAAATACATCAGAATAAATCAAAATAGAATACTTTTTACTCTTACAAATTAAGTTATGTTATGATGTTAAAATGGTTTGTTTTCAGGTGGGTGTTTTATTACAATCCCTCCCCTTTAACAACTTACCTCTACAAATATTTAAATAAAGGTACAATACAATAGCTCAATGAAAATAACATGGTTTTGCTTTGTAGGAGACACAGTAGTACACATTATCATAGTAATGTGAATTACTTTATCAATCCCTGTGGGGAAATGAAGTAGCTTGTTAAATGATCACACTCTAAAAGTACAGGTATCTTTCAGCTGTAATTGTGTTTTCATTTCAGAAAATGTATGCTTATCCGGTTTTTTAAGCGGCAGTCGGCCACATCACAGCGTCTCCTCATGGCGCCATCAGAGGAGGCGATGCACACGCAAAATGTGGAATCTGGAAGGGCCAAACCTGAAGAGGAAGTGCTGGCGGAGGCCAGAACTTTTGTGAGTGTAAACGGTGGAGACCCCAGTGACCAGTTTTTGGTGCTTGCTCACTGCAAGCTCCAGTTTGGGAAGTACCAGGGCCAGAGATTTAGATGGCTCCTGGAAAACTCTCTGGGGTATGCATTGTATTTGATGGACAGCATATCTAAAGAGACGGTGCAGGCAAACCCCCTGTCACAAAATAAGCAGCTGTTCATCCAGTACACATCTCTTATTAGAGAGATGGCAGAGGAACTGGAGAAGTTTAAAAGAAAGCAGCAATTGCAAGCAGAAGCCCGGGAAACTGGAGACCAGGGATGTTTGATGGTAGAGTTTGGAGACTTCAAGGGCCGGTCCATGAAGGACGTCTATGAAGACCAGAGCAAAGAGGCCCAGGCTCTCATCAAGTACCTGATCAAGGCAGATGCCAGGCCCAAAACCAACATGGCTATTTTCAAGACATACGTCTTGAAAAGAAGGGCTTCTGCTGGAGCATGTCAGCCTGCACCTACCCCTGCAGCCTCCAGTGCCTCTGCACCTACACCTGCAGCCTCCCACATGTCTGCTCCTTCACCTGCTGCCATCCAAACTGGTGTGTGGAAGACTGGCACTGTGAAAGCACTGTTGGCGCGTGGCAAACATTTGTCTCCTTCACAGCTGGCTAAAAAACTGATGTCACCAGTTAAACCCTGTGAGTGTAACTGTGCAACATGTACTGTATATGTATTCAGTTATCATTATGACAGACTACACAGACTTATCCACTTGCTGTTTCCAGCCCCAGTACCGCAGTGCACTCTGCCAACAGAACCCCAGCCAAACATTTGGCACAAAGGCAGCTCTTCCCTACTGGTAAGTAACATCGTACATTGTTTGTCCTTGTGTCTTGTCAACAGTAATAATTTTATTAACCTATTAATAAATGCTAATAACATTTTATATTTGTGCTGCAGGCACTTCTGTTGCCCCTTCTGGAGCGGGTGACTTTGCTGAAGACGATGATGAGGAGCTGGTATCTGCAGTGTCACAATATGAAGCACAGCAGAATACAGGTGTGGCATACGACACAAATGCAAATATTATGAAAATGTTTAGTGAAAACACACTGTGAAGTATTATTTTTGAGGAATAAAAAATCACTGTTTTTTCAAATATTTTTGTTTACAGTACAGGATTATGTCGCATCAAGCTTCAAGCGGGATGCATTCTTTGAGTGCACCTCTTCAAAACCTCAAGGATATCCAAAGGTGTTGGTGTTTTCGTTTGTGTTTCCCGTTGAGAAACAATCATTGGATAACATTTTCACTAACATCACTTGCTTTTCTCACTCACTATCTGTCTAATCCCCTGAACAGGACGGAGGAGATTCATTGTTTTAATGATCACAGTAACTGTTTTTCATCACTGCAACTGTGTGCACGCTTCATGTCTGTGGGCATCACTACTTTATACTAAATTCATCACAACTTATTTTCTTTGCTCTATTCCATCTAATCCTTTTCAAATACAGCTCTGGAAAAAATAAGAAACCACAGCGGTCTCTTATTTTTTTATGTCTAACTATTAATTATAATCATAATCTATTAATGCTTGTCCAAATGTATGCTGTGCAGGCAGAATGTGGACTGCGATCAAATACAACAGTCATCCTTATATTATTTTTTTCTGCATTTCTCCTTCAAAAGCTCCAGCCATTGCTCATTCAGAGGCCCGTGCTGGTCCGCCTCTAGTGGTAAAAATACCAGACCCTCCACATCATCAGCCACCTACTGAGCTCCCTCGTCACTGGAAGGATCAGCTTCCACCTTTCCAGCAGGAGTGGATCTGTAAGACCCTCTTCAAGGCCAACCTACACACTGGCAAGCCAGAGCTAGTGCCCCAGCTGAAGCTTTGGTGGCATCCTCCTCAGCCCCCTCTCATTCACAGTCAGCTGCCCGCCTCACCTGACCTCTTCTTCTGTCGGCCCCTTTTTTTATGGATGCCGCTGAAGATGTGGCAGTTCCCTCTTGTCTGTGTTCGCCCAGACTGTGGTAAACACAGACTAACAGCGGCAGGACTGTATTGTACTGTGCGCAAGGTCTTAGACATCGACGGGTGGTATGACCTTGCAACAGAGTACTTGGAGTGCAAACGCTGCACAAAAAAGTATCCAGCCTGGTCCGAAGACATCTTAGGACAACTGGATATGGGCCACCGCAGTCAGTTTCCTGCTTTATTGACATACAGGTAAGTCATAATTAAGATCAAACATTATTAGGTGCTTTGATTTGTGTTATTGTTTAACCAAAAACTGCATTTGTGTTATTACACTGGTCTTTCATTAGATACTCATGTGACAACCGGGTGGTGAGGATGATGAGGGAGAGGACATTGGGCAACAGTGTGACTCAGCTTCACAAGAAGTTGATGGAGCAACATGGTGAGGCATGGACGCAGCGTGTACTGCAGTACCTCACTGCCTGTGAGCCATTTGCAAAGTCCTCCCTTGTGCAGCCTCCTGTGTTCCTTGAGCCTCCTCCCTTACCTGCCATACCTAAACCTAAGTGGCTGTTAGCTGTATACGCCAGGGATGTTCTGGGGCGACTGCATGAGGTCAAGGCCAAAATTACATCTGTCTTTGTCTTTCAGCTGGCCTGATGAAGCGCTATCGGGAGGCAGGACAGATGCCCCCAAAAGTGATGTATGTGGACAGAGACTGCTGCAGTCAGCATGGCCAGTCTCGTGTTAAGGCCATGTTTTCAGAGTGGGATGACCTCGAAGTGCGCCTTGACATCTGGCATGTTATGCGGCGATTTGCTGCAGGTGTCACAACAGAGGCTCATCCACTCTATGGAGTCTTCATGGCACGTCTGTCCACGTGCATCTTTGAATGGGATCCAGAGGATGTCGCTGCTCTTCGCCGTGCAAAGGAGGGGGAGCTAGCAGCAAAGAAGACCGGCCACCTCTCAGAAAAGGCACTCAGTGCTCGCATTACCCGGAGGGAGTTGGCACTGCACTGCCGCAGGAGGACCAGAGGGATGGAGGAGACCACCAGCCTGATTGGATCACTGATTGATCACTTTGACAGTGTGGATGGGAAGGACACTCTGGGAGTTCCTCTACTGGACCATGATCGGATCCAGCAAATATGGAAAGAACAGCAGAAACATGTACTGTGTATCCAAGACCCAGAGAACTTCCCACTCTACATTAAGAAGGGGACACTGAAGAAAGGTGGTGTGGAGCTGTGCTGCTACAGGTGTGCCCGTGGCTCTACCTCCCTGGAGTCTTTCCACCTCCACTTGAACCGCTTCATCCCAGGTATCCCATATGGATTACAGTGTCTCTTTAAGTATTATAAGCACTGTAACTGTTTCCATTACTTTAAAGTAATGTCACATTCTACAGTAATATTACAGTCCTTTTCTGATGTCAGAACAGATCTTATCTCACAAGAAACTAATTTAATTACTTTTCCTCATTAATTCTGGTTATAATGATGATTTTTCATGTATTTACATAACTCTATTGCATGTAACCTCATAGTACCTCAAATGTAGCACATATCTTGCGCGTGTGTGACCCTTTTTTTCTATTTTATTTAACCTTTAGGAACCAGTGCCAGTGATGCACATTTTCAGGCCTATCTCCTTGAAGGCTTGATGCGATGGAATGAAGATCGGATGGAAGAGGCTGTAAAAGGAGCCTCTTCCATCCGATCATATGGCAGTGCCCTGCGAGAGGCTGTGGACCAGCTCAGCCGAGTTGTGTTTGGGAAGCCCTGGGATGAGCGCTACCGCCCTCCTGGAGTATACACAGGCAAGAAATACTCATTTAACACCAATATAAATCATTTATTCATCAATCCACATTTTTGTATTTTGAAACATTATCTGTATAACCTTTTATGTTCTGGACAAAATATTAAGAACACTTTCTTTTTTGTTTTTTTCTTGTAGGTGAATTGCTGGGGGTGGAGTATCTGTACAGCCAGACAGGCAAAACATTGACTCCAGTGCTCCAGAACCCTGAAGAGGAGGACAGGTTGGTGGAGCAAATAAATGACGACGATCTGCAAGATGAGGGATTTCAGGAGGAGATCATGGAGGACATCACAGTATCAGTGCTCTGTGAGGATGACCCCTGCCATGATCTTCAAAAGAGCCCCCCATCTTTGACAACCAGTCCTCAGGCCTCTGCTCCACCCCACCCATCCACGTCCAGTAATGGAGAAGGACAGCATCCTGCAAATGATGTATTTTCAGGTTTCAACGGCGGCAGAAGAGTCAGGAATTGAGTGTCCTTAATCAGGGACCGGCTCCATCTGCCTCAATTCCTGTGGCTCAAACCCGGCTTACTGCTCCGAGGGAACCACTGGATGAAGCACCAGTCATATCAGGCCCAAGACACACATTGGTACTTCCACCAAATCAGGAAGGACAGGCTCCTCCTCTGCGGCATGGTCGCCGGCGCATCAGGGAGCGCCCCATCACACCTGCGCCCACAGTACCTGGTCCCACAGCATCAGAAACTGCACAGCCTGTTTCAGCAGCTGGGTTAGGCACGTTAGTTCTGAACCCAAACATGACTGTGCCAGTGGTGATGGCAGCTTCTGGTACTGCAGCATCCGGTGCAGGCACAGCTCCACTTCTTCCTGCGTCTGCTGCTCCTCTTCCTACTGTGTCCCGTTTCACTCAGAGGAACAGGCGGCGGCGGGCTCTGGAGGAGAGTGGAGTCCAAAAAAGGAAGTATGTGAGAAGGGTTACCTTCAACACATGCAGCAAATGTGGGCATCCTAAAACAGCAGAGTTTGGCCACAGTAGATATGGTAATGCCACATTTTGCTCGCGTTCATCCAGTGGAATGTCTCTGGATGAGTGGCTGCACCAGCAAAAACATCCACAGTAAACACTGTACAATGTTTGGCCTGTATATATTGTATATAAGCAATTTTCTTATGTTTAAATCAACAAGCCTGTCTGTCTTTATGCAGTGCTGTTGAATGTTATTGTATAATTGTACATTGTGTAATATTTGACCTAATATTTGACCTGTATATGTTGTATATATTTTCACATGGGTGAATGGGCTGAATAGTATTTTATAGTCCTGTATGCAGTGTGTGTGTGTGTGTATTCACTTGTATTTGTTTTATATTGGTTCTGATAAATCATATAAACATTTAAGATTCACTCTGATCTTTATCAAAGAAGCTCCCACACAAAAACACGTTTGAATGCTCATTGTTCATATTATTAAACCATAAACAGGTAAACATCACAAGTCATTGGACGGGGCATATAAACTAAAAAACATCTGTTGATATTGTAATATATTTAAACATATCTAAACTAAGCTAAATCAATCATTAATTATTTTACGCACGTTGTGGGATTTAAACACTCCAACAACTCTATACATTGTCGCACAGACTACGGGTTCGAGTCCAGCCCATGGCAGATGATTTGTTTCATATTTCACTTAAACTCCTTTATAATGAACAGGAATATTGCCTCAATACCGCTACACGAGACGTTTGTCCGCGCACAGCGGGGCTCCACATTTTTCTCAACTTTTTCCCTTGCGTGCGACAGCGAGAAAATCGGACCCCTTCTTATGCTAAGCGAGCGCTCTACCATTTGAGCTAATCCCCCTTGTATAAAGGGTCAATTGCAAGTCAATCAGGACTCACTGCACTACATGAAGTGTACTAGTGAAGTATTGGAAGCATCAGACTTTTAATCTGAGGGTCCAGGGTTCAAGTCCCTGTTTGGGCAGAACACTTTGTACTCCCTCTTGCTTGTACTCCCCTTCCCTCTCTGTTAATGTGCTTGGACAGAGCTCTGTGAACAGCCAGCCTCTTTGTGTCTTGCCCTCCTTGTGCAAGGTGTCAATGGTCGTCTTTTGGGCAACTGTCAAGTCAGCAGTCTTCCTGTGGTTGTGCAGCCTACAGAACTAGACTGAGGCCATTTAAAGGCCTTTGCAGGTGTTTTGAGTTCATTATCTGGTTAGAGTGGCTCCAGGTGTCTTCAATATTGAACCTTTTCACATATTCTCATTTCCTGACCTACTGAATGTGGGTTTTCATTGGTTGTCGTTATAACCATCAAAATTAAAAGAAATAAACACTTGAAAGTAGAATATCATCAAAAGGTTGATTTATTTCAGTAATTAATGACTACAGCTGGACCAATGAACAGACTGTGGACTTCTCCATAGACTGATCTGTGTAGATAGGACACCAGGATTACTGTCCAAACAAAAGGTTCCACTGAGATTTGAACTCAGATCGCTGGAGTCAGAGTCCAGAGTGCTAACCATTACACCATGGAACCTCCACTATGTGTAAACCTGCCTGGAAGAGAACCAGAGACATGTCTTGTCCACTGAGTTTTTATGGCCTTAACCACTAGTCTTAAATTGGAATGTTTATGACACCATCAAGTGATGATCCTGTGTCAGGATGTTGAACAAGGTCACAGCTTTTGCCTTAAACATAAGCATCTTGTTTGAAGACAAACTTTGACAAACATTGAAGGCCAGTGTTTGGAGTAGTTGTTTGGTTTCTCCATTGTACAGATCAGAGCATGCCTCACTGCACTGGACTGCATATATCCAGGGGTGGACTGCATGTGTCCAGGGGTGGACTGCACATATCCAGGGGAAGCACTGCATATATCCAAGGGTGGCAGTAACAGTATTACAAATACTCAAGTTACTGTAATTAAGTAGTTTTTCTGGGTACTTGTACTTTATTTTTAAGCCAGTACTTTTACTTGTACTTAAGTACAAATGTAACAAAATAATGTACTTCGCTATTTTTAACATCACAATTCGTTACTGAGTACACTTATTATTTTGACTAATGACCGGCCTTTTCTTAACCAATAAAGATACCAGTTACAAACTGACCAACATGGCTGACATTTGACTGACTGACAGACAGTCCGTCCTATGACAGCCAGGTGCATGGTCACTGAAGGGGACATCTGATTGGACCCTTGGACCTGATATAAAAACCGCGTGGCGCGAACGACGGTCAGACCCTCCTTCATCAGCTTATGAGGTAAGACGCGGTTTGCTCCTCCTGCTTGTTGTTAGCTTCCTAGCTTAACATGTTCATGCTGATAATGTTGCTACATGTTTAAACCTCTAACCCGGGGGTGATGGTGGGGGGGGGTGTTCTGGAGCCTATCCCAGCTAACTTCGGGTGAGAGGCGGGGTACACCCTGCACAGGTCACCAGTCCATCGCAGGGCAACACAGACAAACAACCATTCACACTCACACTCACACCTACAGGCAGTTTAGAGTGACCAATTAACCTAACTTGTCTTTAGAATGTGGAGGAAGCCTGAGTACCCGGAGAGAACCCACGCAGGCACAGGGAGAACATGCAAATTCCACACAAAATCGCCACCCCAGTCAGAATGGAACCAGGAACCTTCTTGCTGTCCTCTTGCAGTCCTCTGCGGCAGCACGGTGGTGCATCATGATGCATTTTGCAGACATGGGCCCCACATTTGGCACAGTAGCTCCACACTGGAATGCATGTCCTCAGGAAAACAAAAAGTTAAAGGTGCTTGTTGGAAGAATTCTACCTTAATTTGCTTTTTACTATTAATTAATTATAGTGTATGGTGATTAATCATTACTATCATAGTCCTGTGATCCTGTTTTATGATTGTGCTTGTGCCTATTCTAAGATGTGTGTATTCTGAGAAGTCGTGTCTGTCAGATAACAGAGGGTATAAGAAGGGAGCTGCTCTGAAAAGACCTTGAGCACTCCTACAGAGGCTGCTGTCTGTGTGTGTGACTGCTCCTTCCTGCAGGAATAAAAGCACTTGAGTGATGAACAGCTGATATTTCCTATCTGTTTTATTCCTAACATAAATTGGTCCTTCGAGCCGGATCCCAATACGCACTTCTCTGGCGGCTGCTTGATAGTGCACACTGACGAGGGTTTGCCTCCGCTAGAAGCAGGGAGCCGCTGGAGGAGGGAGAGCTGACGGGATCCTCATTTGAGGCTGCTCACTAGAGGCTGCTGATCATCCTGATCTCAGAGCAAAATGTGACAAATAGACACCTTTGTTCATTAGTGGGAGCATCACTTTGCAAGGGTGTAGTAGCATGGACGGAGGGGGCATGTCCCCACCAATAATTTGATCACCTCCTGAACAATAACAGATTCTCATTGGGTGCAGGAGGGGTTAAATTTCATTGGAATCTTAGGCCCCCACCAATGTCAAACGCAAATCTACACCCTTGTCCTACCAGTACTCCCCACAGTCCCAAGTACTGATGGGGGTACCAACTTAAATGTTACTCCTGCAGAGCTGGACCGCTTTGTCAACAACACTGCAGACACACTACACTCAGTCTTAAACAGGATTGCTCCACTGAAGAAGAAGAAAACTACAAACCAGAAGAGGCTAGCTCCGTGGTACAACTCAAACATCCGATCACTGAAACGGATTACACGTAGGATGGAGAGGATGTGGCAGTCCTCTAAAACAGATGACTCCCGGAGGGCCTGGAGAGACAGTCTGCTGACGTATAAGAAGGCCCTTCGTAAAGCCAGGACAGCCTACTATTCATCACTAATAGAAGAAAACAAGAACAACCCGCGCTTTCTCTTTAACGCCGTGGCCAGGCTGACAAAGAGCCACAGCTCTGTGGAGCCTCGCATTCCTGCAGCTCTTAGTAGTGAAGACTTCATGAGCTTCTTCACTGATAAAATCACCACTATTAGAGGACAAATCAACCACAATCTCTCTGTGACCGCTGAGGATACACCGCCACTTCTGGAAACGGATCCTGATCTAACTCTGGACTGCTTCGCGCCCATCGGCCTCCCTGAGCTGACCACCAGCATCAGCAAGTCTAAACCTACTACCTGTCTTCTGGATCCGATCCCTTCACAGCTCCTCAAGGATGCTATTCCTCTGATCGGAGACTCTATATTAGGACAGATCAACTTGTCTCTGGAAACAGGATATGTACCACAGGCTTTTAAAACTGCTGTGATCATTCCGATACTTAAAAAACCTTCACTGGACCCGGACGTCCTAGGAAACTACAGACCGATCTCCAACCTCACCTTTATCTCCAAACTACTTGAAAGAGCTGTTGTAAGTCAGCTAAACGACCACCTGTGTAGTAACAGTCTGTTTGATGCTTTCCAGTCTGGTTTCAGAGCCCATCACAGCACAGAAACAGCACTGCTTAAAGTCACCAATGACCTCCTCATGGCATCGGACCGGGGTCTCGTCTCTGTACTCGTTCTACTGGATCTCAGTGCTGCCTTCGACACCGTAGACCATCGCATCCTGCTACACAGATTGGAACACGAGATCAGGATTACAGGAACAGCACTGCGCTGGTTTAAATCATATTTATCTGACAGATTTCATTTTGTTCACACTAACGATGTGTCTTCCACAGGTACAAGGGTTAACCACGGTGTTCCACAGGGTTCTGTGCTCGGACCGATCCTGTTCACCCTCTACATGCTCCCTCTAGGATACATCATCCAGAAGCACGGCATAAACTTTCATTGTTATGCTGATGATACCCAGCTGTATTTATCCATGAAGCCTGAAGAAACGGAGCCGCTAGTCAGACTACAGGCGTGTCTAAAGGACATAAAGGACTGGATGTCCTCCAACTTTTTACTATTAAACTCGGACAAGACTGAGGTCATTGTTTTTGGACCGAAACATCTCAGAACTAGTTTATCAGATAATACTTTCTCCCTGGATGGAATTACTCTGGCCTCCAGTACGACTGTGAGGAACCTTGGAGTTATCTTTGATCAAGACATGTCGTTTGTCTCTCATATTAAGCAGGTCTCCAGGACCGCTTTCTTTCACCTGCGTAATATTACTAAGATCAGGAGCATCCTCTCTCAGAGTGATGCTGAAAAGCTCATCCATGCTTTTGTCACTTCAAGACTGGACTACTGCAACTCTTTATTGTCAGGATGTCCACATTACTCCATCAACAGTCTGCAGCTGATCCAGAACGCAGCAGCTAGAGTTCTGACAGGAAGCAGCCAAAGGGATCATATCTCTCCTGTCCTAGCGTCTCTTCACTGGCTCCCAGTGGACTCAAGAATACACTTCAAGATCCTTCTTCTAACCTACAAGGCTCTTCATGGACTTGCTCCATTGTATCTGCAGGACCTGATTGTACCATATGTTCCTAATAGGACACTCAGATCTCTGAGTGCAGGTTTACTAGTAGTTCCTAGGATTCATAGAAGTAGAATGGGAGGACGAGCTTTCAGCTATCAGGCACCGCTATTATGGAACCAGTTACCAATCTGGGTCCGAGAGGCAGACACTGCCTCCACCTTTAAGACTAGACTTAAAACTTTTCTGTTTAGTAAGGCGTACAGTTAGCCTTAGACCTAGTGTGTAGCACAGCTATGCTGCTCTAGGCCTACGTTGTCGGGGGGCACAAACATGATCCACTGAGCAGTTTCCCTCTCACCCTCTAACCTCTCCTTTTCTCTCCTTAGTCTGGCTCACACTGGTCTCAAGACCTGGATGATGACCTGCAGTCCGGCCCGTGAAGTCTCTCTTGCTTTACGTTGTCGGGGGGCACAAACATGATCCACTGAGCAGTTACCCTCTCACCCTCTAACCTCTCCTTTTCTCTCCTTAGTCTGGCTCACACTGGTCTCAAGACCTGGATGATGACCTGCAGTCCGGCCCGTGAAGTCTCTCTTGCTCTACGTTGTCGGGGGGCACAAACACGATCCTCTGAACACCCTCTGACCTCTCCTCCACTCTCCTTAGTCTGGATCATACTGGGTAATATCGTCTCATAATCTGTGTTAACTGTCTTCCTTGTAGTTCTGTGCCTCGCTCTCGCTCTCTCTCTTTGCAGGTCTCAAGACCTGCATACTGACCTGCAGTCTCTCCTGTGCTCATCGACTTCACTAGCCCCTGCTGCTCATCTTTACTATCAAATTACTATTCCTACTTATGGACCGACGATATATATAGATATCATTACAATATATCACTGTTTCATCTTGCTGTCATGTTTGCTCTGTACTGTATCATGTTTGTATCATGTTTGCTCCTCTCTCTCTCTCTCTCTCTCTCTCTTTCTCCTTCATCCTCTCTCTCTCTCTCTCTCTCTCTCTCCCTCATCCTCTCTGACTAGCAGCAGGACTGGTTCCCCCTTAAGTTGACGGGTCCTGCTCAAGGTTTCTTCCTCTTAAAGGGAGTTTTTCCTTGCCACAGTGCTCTTAGGGGGGTTCCTGTGAAGCGCTTTGAGACAATGTCTGATTGTAATATGCGCTATATAAATAAAACTGAATTGAATTGAATTGAATTGTCACTTTACCATTTTTGGAACTCCAGTGAAATCTCCAGTTGCTGTCATCCATTTCCTCTGCTTGTTCTTCTTCCTCTTCCTCTTCCTCCTCTTGCTCTTCTTCTCCCTCTTCCTCCCCAGTGGTGCTGCCAAGGTCCTCCTCTGGACAATGGAAAATTCCTATGTGGATACTTCCTGGCTGTCAGAGGATGATGTGTTTTCATCAGTGGCCTTGGGGGACCTCAAAATGGCAGCAAGTGCCTCTCCAAAATTTAATCTCCTCTTCATGGTTGCGCGTGGTGATGACTGGCCAGATAAAACTGTACCATGTTCTTCTAGACTTCAAAGATGCACCTACATAAACATGGTGCACACATCCAATAGGAGAACGGACCCTCTGTATGATCTATCTTTTCATCATTTGAATTTACGTGCACGCACACACACACACAATATATTCTCAGCAACACTAACACCACTTATTTATCAACAAACTTGATTGTTTTAGACTTTGATTTAACACACACACTCACACAAACACTCACATGCACAATATGATTCTCTATTGTCTCTTTTATATCAAGCTGAACACACCAAAACCATTTTTATGAAGTTCAGTTATTTTATTTCCTTGCATTTTGCAAAATTAGGTCTTTATAAAAACTGTGAGGGAGCTGTGCCCCCCCCCCCCCCCCCCCCCCCATTGTGTGTCATAACACCTAAAATGTGTTTTGTTTTTTTTTTTAAAGGAAAACATTCAAAACTATAAGGGATATGTTGGGAAAACATAATAATATGTCAGGATTAGAGTATATCAAAGATTTGCTGATGTAATGGGAGTCAATTGGCCAAACGTGTACCTAAGGGTGCTGAACGTAACAAAAGTTTTTATCTCCCATTTTGTACAACTTGCGAAAATGGGGACAATTGATTTTTGTAAATAATCATAAAAAAATATCCCTGGCCAAGTTTTGTACATTTAGCCTTTAAACTGACAGAGATATTGAGAACCAAAATACAAAAAAAAGCAAAATGTACACGTTTTGGCTCTAGGATGCCCAGAGGGTTAAACCCTTCTGGAAATGGTAAAAGCATTTTTGTAACTTCTATACAGATCCACAGTTTACTAAACATCGCAGATTGACACTAAGAGGCAAGAGATGGTGTAAACTAGCACACAGAAAGATGTTTTATATAGGCTACTATGAATGAGCTGAGACACTCCATAAATCATGTGTACAGGTGTACCTGAAGGGGCAGATGAAAGCTACAGACAGCAGGTCATCAGCTCTAACAGAAGAGACGACTCAACAAAAAGGTACGAGACGTCGTACAATATGTGGTCTTAATAATACAGTTACATTGTTCTAAGTGTTTTGTTGTTGGATTTCTGTTACCACCCCCATGTACGTTGGTATCAGACGGTCAACTGTGCAGTTGCAAGAGTGATCTTGGTGAACCCAGAAAGTCAGCGCTGTGATTTCTTCTCTGACAGAGTCATCTACAGGTCTGTCAGGACCAGACCACCAGTGTTTGCTCACTCACTTTCATCACATCCAACATTCAGTGGAACTTTCTGTCCAGAGCATTTTACACTGGTGGTAGTGGGTACATGTTCGCCATGCCAGTCTGTAAATTAGACAAACAAACGGTGTCACACAGTTCCGGGTTACAGTTTAATGTAAAGGGCATCTCATTCAGTCACTTTCCTTTGGTGCTACTGTGATTGTTCTGTATTCTGTTGTTTCTGAATAATACAGCTGTCTCATAATTGGATTTAAAGGAAATCTACATTTAATTTGTGATTACATTATCATGAAATTTGATTGGCCTAACATTATACTAATTTAGCAAAGATATCTTTACTCTGCTGCAGTTACATTCATTCATGTCAGGGAACAAACTTCTTTGTTTGCACAGACTCAATATACCCGCCCTCATTTGTGTCAGATTTTCATTGTATACATTACATAACAGTAGAATACAGCTTGCCCATCTGATTCCTAAGACCTTCTATCAGCAGCAAATATGTAACTTGGTTGTTGGTGCATTTCTTGACTGTCAGTATACATGATTCCTTGTGGTTGCTCACCTGTGGGAAGCGTCCAAGGAATTATAGTGGTTTATTGGTTCACCCTGACAAAGAATGAGGAGGGATATAGGGGAAGATTATAGAGTTTGAGAGATGTTCATGAAACAATGTAGAATATTAATGTTCCCTTTTGTGTTTTTGCAAATTGAAATCGTAAATTGCCTTAAATGCTTCAGAATTGCAAACAAGTGACCTGGTATGGAGGAAACTTGGAGTGTGTTGATGCCCTCTTTTTGTTCTGCAGTGGCAGAGTGAATGGTCGTCAGTACAGAGCCGACCTGGAGCTTTACCAGAATATTGTTGCTGAACAGTGCTGCTGGGAAATGAAGTCCAACGACCCCGTTCTCAAACTAGTCAAACAGCAGCAGGGACACTGGGAAAGACTTGTCAGGACTAAGGTACTCAACTTGTGTTCAGTCTACAGCAGAAATATAGAATTTTTCCACATCATCTTTTGATTGATTTCAAAGGTGATTTATCTTTCTAGAATATTTTTGTGAAAATGTTACTTTTGAATTATTAGTCAGTTGGAAAAAATATTCTCCCTTGCTGTCAAAGTAAATAGTGGCCAGTATAGAGTAAGTAATAAGAGTAATCAGAGTAAGTAATTCTCACGAAATACTAAGTGGTATCAAGAAGTATGAAAAAACATATAAAATAAATAACATAAAAAAACTATGAAACCTGTAGTAATATACAAATGGTCCACCAGAGGGAGCCAGCGCGAGTGCACACATATATATATATATATATATATATATAGAGCGAGAGAGAGAGAGAGAGATAGAGAGGGAGGGAGAGAGAGAGCGAGGGAGAGAGAGGGAGAGGAGAGAGAAAGGGAGGGAGGGAGGGGGGGAGAGAGGGAGAGAGAGAGAGAGAGAGGGGGGGAGAGAGAGAAAGGGAGGGAGGGAGAGACAGAGGAGAGAGGGGGGGAGGGAGAGAGAGAGGGAGAGGGAGAGAGAGAGAGGGAGAGAGAGGGAGGGAGAGAGGGAGAGAGAGACAGGAGAGGGAGAGGGAGGGAGAGAGAGGAGAGAAAGAACGGACAGACAAGTCATTGTACAAGTTGGGAGGCTCAGGCATTATTTTATATCTGTCATGTCAAAGTTGATCCAAAATATTGAGTTGGAGTTATTAGTGTTTGTATTGCAGCAGTTTTAAATGGTGTTTTCCACTTAGGTCCATTAACTCCTATTATAATACTACATTTTAATATCAGAGCCATAACAACATGGACTCATGCATTTCTTAATGTAAGGGTTTCATTTGTGAGGACATGTCAAAGTTCATGATCATAAATTCAGCTTCACATTCTTCATTTCACTGCTTCTAAGACAAAAACATGTTCTGACCTGAAATCACAGTCAGTGATTCAAATGAAAGTGAAACATCATCAACATTTAAAGCACAAAGTTGAAGCTGCTGTCACTTCCACACACTCTGCTTCTACACACAGCACAGACTCACTGAGGAACCAGAACCCAACCCAAACCCAGCATGTAGAGGCTGAGTGAATGTGGTGCTGAAGGTGTGGAGGTGGATCAGTGTGTCAGAGGAGACTCTGTAGAAGGACAGAGTGCCAGCAGGACAGTCCACATACACTGCTGCTCTGTGAGAGACAGAGGAGGAGGGGATGGATGTTCTTCTGTTATTGTGCCAGACAGAGTAACGACGATCACAGCAGAACAGACTCCAGGACTGATCGTTTTTTCCAAACCTGCAGTCATCACTGCGTCCTTTCCTTCTGATTCTTCTGTAACTCACTGATATATTAACCTCTCCTCTCCACTCGACCTCCCAGTAACAGCGACCAGTCAGAACATTTCTACACAGCAGCTGATCCCACACATCAAATCTGTCTGGATGATCAGGATATGGCTGCTCCTCTCTCACATGTGTCACCTTCCTGTTGTTGTCAGACAGTTTGAGCTTTGTGTGCACTGAGTTTGTGTCGACTTCAAGTTGACAGAAATCTGATGGAGAGAAAAAGACACAGCTGCAGTTTATCATCTGACACATCTGATGGCTTCATTCTGTCTTTACTGACTGATGTGTTGTTCATTCATACAAAGTTTATCATCAGACTTTTTGTCACTAATGTTTGAATGAACAAACACACAACTATCAGCTTTGTGTTCAAACACAAACTGGATATTTGCAGCAATGTGAGTAAAGACAGACGACACATTTAGAACATGAGAAGAACAGCAGCATCAACTGTATCATTGGATAAAGAGCATCATCCAAAAGCTCCTTCATCAGAGTCTGGAGGAGGATCTGGACTGAAAGACCAGACTCAGACCTCCTGATCTATCCTGATATTGTTCCACTGTTACTATTGTAAATACTTATTCCGCTTCTGTATTATTCTCCTTCTTCTGGACACATTTTCAGCAGAACTAGTCCCACAGCTTTAATGTGAGCGACCTGAAACTGTTACAGGACGTCCGGCTGTACCGGGACACCTGTGCTATGACTTTTCTTTCTGACAGAGGCAGACACACACACATACAACCATACAGGAACACACACACACACACAACTACACACACACACACACACACACACACACACACACACACACACACACAGAGATTTTCAAAATAAAAGCCTCCAAATCATTACACACCTTACTAGGCCTGGTAAACTACACACAATCCACCCAGAAATATGCAGACACACACTATACACACCTGCCAACACACAGACACACAAACATGGATTTTCAAAATAAAAGAACCTGCACAATAACAGGATATGGCTGACGTGTAGATTTTCAAAATAAAACACTTAAACATGTTTTAACATGCATTGGGGGTGTGCCCCCCCCCCAACACACACACACACTTAGACACAAATTGATTTTCAAAATAAAAGCCTCTAATTCATTTCACAGCTAACTAGCACTAGCCACCCCTACAAATTATACATCAAATCGACCGGCTCGGTTAGGACTACGACCCTCTGCGGTTTGGTAGCAATCGGATAAACGGTGTTTGAAAAAATCCCGAAAAACTGCGATCGACCCTCCCCACAGGCATCAAATCACTGTCAAAACTTTGAAGGCATGGCGTTTGGGCATGCTTTCATAGGAAATAATGGGAAACTGGTGAGATCCCTGACAAAACCCAGCTAACTTTGGAAGCCTATCAGTCTGGCATGCCTCTACACAGAATATTCATTTCAACTGCAAACTGCTCATAAGGAGTTGGACTTTATCATACTGAGTCCTCATGTTCATGTCTTTTACCAAACTTCATAAAATAGCAGCCAAAGTCACATCAACATCTTTAGGATTCCTCCATTCAGAATGAATGGAGAAGCTTGGGGCCTATTAAACCTTATATAAAACCAATCAGAAACACTGTAAAAGCATGAAATGTCATCAGTGGCATCTTTCACATCTGCCGGTGATCAGGAATGAGGTTTGGTGGTATATAATGGGCCTCTGTCATAAAATCAATAATGTCATAATATGCCACCAGTACTGTTGTCCACAGGATGAAATCACACCTTTAAAAATGATTATTATTTATATATATTTAACATTTCACCACAAGATGGCAGCAAACATGGTCAAACTCTCACCACCCTGTTTGCCAGTGATCTGTGTTTTTTTATTGCCCATTTCTAAAATGGCAAGTGTGAGTAAGAAAAGGAAGGTTGACAGCGAAGGCCGAAGTTTCAGGACAAGTGGAAATGGAAGAAGAATGTGAGGGCAAGACATCTTGCACATTGAAACCTGTGTTGGAGCCAGACCTGCCCCCTTTACTGCAGCTGAGAGCCCAGTCTCTTCCTTCTCATCAGAGGTCCCTCGTTAATCGCGGGGTTACGTTCCAAAAATAACCCGCAAAAGGTGAAATCCGTGAAGTGATGGGCTTTATTTTTTACAGTTATTCTAGATGCTTTAAGGCTGTGAAGCCCTCACTACACACTTTATACTCCTTTCTCTCCTGTTCAAACACTGTCAGAGTTCAAACCTTCATAAAAATAAGTCCAGTGTTACAGAATGAAACCAAAGCACAAAGCAAAATAAAAGGAAATATAATAAATGAAGATTAAACAATGGTTTGTGAAATGAAAGTTGTGGCGGCTGCACTAAAATGAATGATAAGTTAATGTGGTCTGTTCAGAGCTGTCAGTAAAAGCTTGTTTAACTGGTTTCGGCTGTCCCGCCTAACAAACGAAGAGATTGCTTCCAAAACGCTATAAATCCAGAAAAAAGTGTTTTCTTTCCAAAAAGGGTTTATATGAAAACTTCTAGTTTATGTTTCAAACTGTAATATATCATCATGAGTTTGTAATAACATCAAAAATCTGATCTATATTTTGATTTTAAACATTTATTAAACAATCAAAAAGCTATAAATCCATTTCATCATAAAACTCATTTTATGTATTTATATATGTATTTCTAATAATATTATTTCGCCGGCTGTCAGTTGATCCGCATGACAAAAGTTTTTCTCTTTAGTATGTGAACAGGAAGTGGCCGGTATTTTCCCTCCAGCTGAGTTTCGGGATTCTGTATGGAAGGCTTCCACTTTTTTCCCATGGAAGGAAAGAGGACTGCCTCATGGATACTGTCAAAGTTATTCATGTCACATAGCTAAAACACTCATTTAAAAGATGACTGGACATACTTTCTATCTACTGACAGGGCGCCGCCATGACAGTTGGAAAGCTGCCCCGTGATTGGTTGAATGGAAATGCTGCATTGTGCTGAAAATCAGGGCGTTTGTAGCAGATTGGGGAAAAAGGGAAGAAGCGGTGCAGGGAAACATGGCGGATAACGTGTTTTGTTACTAATTGATTACAAAGCTTTAAACAGAGACCCCGTGTGAAACTTATTTTGGTGGTAACTCGTTTTCTTAAACAGTGGCGTTTCTCGCCCTAACCCTAACCCTAATAATGCTGCTCACAGCTCAGTGTCTCAGTGTCTTCACTCTTCAGTCCATCAGTCCAGTCTGACCCTTTGGATGAGATTCTTTGTGTCTGAGTCCTGCCTGCTTTTGGACTGTGGAGCTGTTTCTTCCTGTGTTTGGACCTTTTCAACCCTTTGTGGTCTCTTATTGGATTTTGTCTTTTGTCTGCTTTGGTTGTCTCTGTTATGTCCCAGGCTGAGGGGAAACCCACACACAGCATGTCTGCACCTCCCCACTCGTCCCCACTCTCAGATCGGCAGCTACACAGGCTGGTTTCAGTGTTAGGCTGCAGTTCATGAACTCAGAGCTGAGCAGTGCCCAAACAAACACAGAGACACTACAACACACTAAAGCTCCCTAACAAGAGAAAAAAGGAAAACCAATGACAAAGCTGGAACCTAAAACTCCTGCTGGGGAGTAATAAACTCCAGTAAACGCCAAAGAAATCCAACCGCCGAGGCTGCGCTACAACAGCTCTGATGGACTGATAGAACACTGACTCATGCACAATAACATGAGGAAAGACTGAGTCAAACTTACACTTCCTCAGCCCAGGTTTTAACCTCTGCTCTCCACCATGCTCCACCCTGCAGGAAGAAACACAGTCAGAATGATTTTCTAACCAACATGAGTCCAAACTGCTGATCAACATGAAGCAGAGCTCCTCAGTTTGTCAGAGACACACAAACAGACTGAAACTCATCTGTGTCGACTCCAGAAGAGTCTCTCCTGATCTGCTCTGTGTTTATTCATGTCCTCCATTCTGTGAAATATTGCTCTCTGTCAGTGCTTTACTGTAAAATCCTCTTCATGCAGCAACAGTGTAGGTTTGATCTCAGCATTGTGCATTTATCCAAAGCAGCAAACAAGCCACACTGTCTCTGACTGTTTGTTCCTTTCACTCTATATGCAAACACAAGCCTGGTTCACATGTGTCATGGATGGAAGAGTTTCTGACACACTTCAAATAAATACATTCACTCATGTCTGTGTGTAGTTTTTACAGTGATAATATTGTAGTGTCTCCCTGCTCTCTGTCTCTGACTGAAGGAACTCCTCCTTCTACCATTGTGTTGTTGTCTCCTCTGAAGCTTCACATATGGATTGTTTCAGGAACATTTGTTTGTGGAAATAATTCAGTGGTTCTTACAGCTGAGGACATTAATAAGTAGGGCATCATTTTGTATTTGATCTGCACTAAGTGTGACTGAAAATCAGTCTGTTTGTATTTTGATATGAAGAACGTGTATAAAGAAAAGTGAAGTTAACATGATGGACACTTAATGATGGAGGAAGATGAACATCAGGGATCAGTGATTATTTCTTCTCTGCAGTTTCAGTCCATCCATCAACAGCTGTGGATATATGAGCTAAACTGACAGACTGAGGAGGACTCATGCTCTGTGGTCTCTGTGTACCTGAGAGTCTTCAGACTACAATCTGGACTGTTGAGTAAAGCAGACAGCAGCTTCACTCCTGAGTCTCCTGGATGATTGTAGCTCAGGTCCAGCTCTCTCAGATAGGAGGGGTTGGAGGTCAGAGCCGAGGCCAGAGAAGCACAGCCCTCCTGTGTGATCAGACAACCTGACAGACTGGAGGTACAAAACATGTCATGAACTCAAGAAGAAAGAAGGAAAATCCAACAGATCTTCAACATGAACATGAAGCAGAATTTAACTGATGATCAAAAAGCTGGATCCTGACCTGAGAGTCTCCAGTCTGCAGTCTGGACCCCCTAATCCGTGAGACAGCTGCTTCACTCCTGAATCCAGCAGGTCGTTATTATCCAGGTCCAGCTCTCTCAGACTAGAGGACTGGGAGCTGAGGACTGAGGACAGAGCTTCACAGCTTCTCTCTGAGAGGTTACAGCTGCTCAGCCTGAAAGAAATGAAATGTGTACATTTAACAATACTGAATAATTGTAAAAAGTAGAGCAGTGCAATGAAAAAAACAATTCTACAACATGAAAGGACACTATTGTCTAAGCTTAGTAATGTCAGTGGTTATAATTTGTGAATTATGTTTGTACATTTTTAATTATTAATCATCTGTCATTTCTATGGCAGAGAACAGGAATCAGCCAATCAGAAAAAAATGTATTGTTGCCAGGTGAGGTCTGAGATTCAGCTGCAAGCACACGGTGCAGCAGACGTTATGGCATATAGGGCAGGCCAGGAGTGAGAGACAGGGAGCGGGTTTCCTTCTATATTGATCCTCCCTTTGTGTTTCAGTCACTTCATGTGAACTGATTGTGTGTGCTGATCAACACAAGCAGACACATCAGCACAGATTCATGTGAACTAAGTTACCTGTTGTGCAGCTTTTTTTGGAGGCTTTGGGTAATCTGTTTCTAATCTGTTTAATCTGATCTGTTCTGTGAAGTCTCTAAAACCTGACAGTGCAGCTGATGGCCTCATTGGGAATACAGTGAAACAGAAATGTGGTTTTTGTGGTTAAAGTCATGGTGGCACAGAGGTAGACAGTAACAGATGTAAACATTTCCTTCTAGAAGGTTTCATTCCTAAATGTGTTTTGTTTGTAACCCAGTTTAAAATCCCCACATGTTTTAATGAGTGTTGATCATTTCAGTTCAAGTTTAAATGTGTAAGCATTTAAAATGTGATTTAAAGGGGTAAAAAGTGTTACATGTTTGTTGTGTTATGTTAAAGAATGTTGCTGAAAGATGTCCCACCAGCATAGATGGGGTTAATAACAAGTGACAGGACCGTGAGCACAGTGTGACACAGACTAGGAGAGGTGTGTCGGAGAAACATGTGTAACACAGAGATTTTCTGTCTTCATTTCTAAGTTAGCAGTGCACAAAACGGTGTGTAACTTGTGTCTTAAGGTTGTTGACAGGACAATCTGTGAGAAGAAGTCTAGCAGCATACTGAGAGGCGGGAAGACTTTCAGCACGAAGTTCAGACGGTTTATGTTTGGTGCTAATGCTAAAGCTAGCTGTTAGCCACCTGGAAGAATAGATTCAAGTCAGTTGATGACAAGTGAAGGGACTTTTTCTAGCTCTAGTTGGACTCACTCAGTCGACTGTTTGAGGAGCTCATCTGCTGTTTTCCACCTGAGGACAGAGAAGAGACACGGACGGAGGTTGGAGCCACTAGGACTTGGGAGTTTCTTCCGGCAAGAAGAGAGGATAGAGACAGTAGACGGAGTCTGTGGTGAGATGCTGATGCTGAGCCTGCTCCTGTGACTGTTGGAGGACAGGACTGGAACACCTCAGGTGCTTGTTTTATTTTGCTCAGAGAGTGAAGTGGCCATTAAGTTTTGGGCGTCCACGAACACAAGCACCGCATCAGGCCTGCTGCGGTATATGTCAGTCTGTAATCATTTAAGTTGCTGCTTTATAGAGTGTATTAAGGTGTGGGGGCCACAACTTTTGTTTAAGTGACCTTGAGGTTGGTAAACTGAGTTTCTGAATTCATTAGAGGGTTAAGAAAAAAGGTTATATTGTGTTTTTGCCTCCAAACAGCTGGAGTGTTTTTCTTTAAAAAAGTGACATTTGATGTTTAAGGCTCCAAAACAATATTCTAATTTTATTTTCATGTTCTTAGTTCACCAGCATTAACCTTTTCTTAAATAACTGAGAATTATTTTTCTAAAACCTTGTGTTGTGTTACTTATTACTCACCTGAGAAAGGGCAGTGATTCAATTGCAGAGACATATGCAGACGTAGTTAAGATCTTCATTAAAAATATAATTTAAAGATGGCCATTTGATTGATGGGTCAAACACTGCACTTGTGTGTATTAAAGGGACATCCAAGATAATAATTAAAACTGAGTTAATCAGGGTTAAGAAACATTGGATAAATACTTTAAAAGAACCTAAAAGCCTGCCCTCATCTGTAATGTGGTGAGAGTTGCTCCTCTGGCACTTCCTGTGTTTTTCATTTCTTGCTCGTTTCCTTGTTTTTGTTCTTTCCAGGCGCGATGGTCCAGCTGGGTGGAGTCGTGGCTTCTTCTCACCTGGGTTCCGTTTCCCGTCATTCCGCCGGCTACTTAAGCGCCGCCTCCCTTCTCCTCGGCGCCAGTTCTTCACTGCTATTTTCGTACTAAGCAACCAGCCACCTTTCTGTCCGTTCTAAGTGACCAGTGACTTACCTTGTTTTTTGCCTAGGCCTCCAGCCACGCCACCCGGTTGTTTCTCGCCCTGGACCTGAGTTGTGCTTCGCCCTCGTGGTTGTTTTTCGTTCCTCCTTCAAGTTACCTCGTAGTTCGCCCTTGTGGTTGTTTTTGGTTATATTTCGGACTCAGCTCAGTTTTCGCCTCAGTGGTAGTTTTTTGTTTTCTCTATTAAAGTGAGTAAATGTACCTGCTTCTGGATCTCCGTCTGTGATCGCACATAACATCATCAATATGACTACAGAGGGGAGCGCTACATGTTGTTGAAGTGTTTTCTATATTCACATATGTTTGTCGGAAATATTTTACACCAGAAAGTTCCAACAATTTTATTTTGGAACTCATTTGTACTAGTTATATCTGCAACTCATGCTGATATACAACTGAAAACAAAACCATGCTGCATCTCAAAGAGCTTCAGTAAACCCAAACCTCCCTCATTGATCAGACAACTTGACAAGAGTAGAGTTACAAAATCATAAACTCAAAAAGCAAGAACTAAACCCCTACAGACATTCTACATCTGGGGTTGGGTGGGGTTAGTAATGCATCATCAGTTCAAAACATAAGCAGCAAAATCCAACCAATCAACCAATGAAATGTGAAGACTGGATCAACACCCACATTTACCCTGACCCGAGGATCTGCAGTCTTGGGACTTCAGAGCTCACCCCACCACAAACTTTACATCACAACACATAAAACTATTGAGACTGACCTCAGAGTCTGCAGTCCACAACTCTCCAGAAAACCACGTAGCTGCTCCACATCCTGCAGGTGGTTCCCACTGAGGTCCAGATATCTCAGCTGGGAGGGGTTAGCCTTCAGAGCTGATCCCAGAGAGCTGATCTCTGACAAACCACAGCCACACAACCTAATAAAACAATACAAGACATTGATAGAGCCATTGATACCACTGATCATCTAATAATATGGGATAACATTAAAACATACAGATGACTGTTACTGGGAGGGAAGAAAATAATAATTATTCACTGAATTACTGAGCAACATTTGAACATATGAGTAGATCTGATTTGTCATCAGAGCAACAGTGACTGAAGATACACATGTCTGTGGTCCTTTTCTGTCTGTCAGTCCTGACAGATGATTTAAAAACTGGACCTCAGCCTAATAATAACATTAACTGACCTAAGAACCTGCAGTATGCAGTGAGGACTGTCCAGTCCAGCACATAGCTGCTTCAGTCCTGAATCGTCCAGGTTGTTCCAGTTCATGTCGAGCTCTGTCAGATGGGAGGGGTCGGACTTCAGAGCTGAGGCCACAACTTCCCAGTGAGTCTTTGAGAGTTTACAGTCAGAAAGTCTGTGATGACAGAAATATCAGAACATTATGAAAGGGACACTTTAAGTAGTAGCAGTGATCTCATTTGATCTGACTGTTTGACATATA
This sequence comes from Parambassis ranga, assembly GCF_900634625.1. NCBI lineage: Eukaryota > Metazoa > Chordata > Actinopteri > Ambassidae > Parambassis > Parambassis ranga. The sequence continues at coordinate 983,424 of NW_021144801.1, read as the reverse complement.
ACAATAGTTCTGATCATTCTCATCGTCTCATTTTGACAGTGTATTTCACTTTATTCCTCTGTTGTAGGTTCTTCCAGCTGATATTGGTGAAAGATAAATTCTTCTCTTTCATGCAGAGACTTTTAAGAGTTATTCAGTTGTGTGACATCCTGATTGAACTGTTTGTGTAATGGTATGTGTCTGCATGTTTGCATACCATGATGTTGTGCTGCAGTTTTTGCAGTCTTTGTATCTATGTAGTTTGTGCAGCTCTTTGGCCACATGCAGCTGTTTTAACTACAAATAAAGACACATTTATTGTCCATTCATTTAACAGCTTCAAACAGAAACATACAAAACAATGTTTTCACAGTAGAAGAACATCTGAGACAAAAACACAGCTGATGTGATGTGTCAATGAACACAAGGAGCTCTGTTAGAGAGAAACACACAGTGTGAATGTGTCTAAGAACTAAACCAGTAATCTACACTGATTGGTCACATCTGGACTCACCTGAACTTTCTGCAGTTCCTCACAGCTGGAAGCAGTCTCAAACGTCCTTCTGTTGTTGTGTTGTACTTCATCAGGTCTAGCTCATCAAGAACCTCCTCTGACATCTGCAGCATGTAGGCCAGAGCTGAGCAGTGGATCTCAGAGAGTTCCTTCTCTGATCTGTTCTCTGACTGCAGGAACTCTTGGATCTCCTGATGCACTGAGAGGTCGTTCATCTCCATCAGACAGTGGAAGATGTTGATGCTTCTGTCAGGGGACACTGTATCAGTGCTTCTCTGTTTCAGGTTGTTGATGGCTCTCTGGATGGCCTCTGAACTGATCTCTGTCTGACCCAGCAGGTCTCCTAAGAGTCTCTGGTTTGACTGCAGGGAGAGACCATGAAGGAAGCGAACCATCAGGTCCAGGTGGCCAGTTTTACTGTTCAGAGATTTCTCCATGACTCTGTCCAGGATGTCATCCAGAGATGACCAACTTTTCTTTCCCAGGAAGTTCACCAGCTCTTCATCGTCCCCATCAATGAAACAGCGTATGAGGTGGAAAGCAGCCAGAAACTCCTGAACACTCAGATGGATGAAGCAGAACACCTTGTCCTGGTACAGGCCTCTCTCCTCTTTAAAGACCTGTGTGAACACTCCTGAGTACACTGAGGCTGCTCTGATATCGATGCCACACTCTGTCAGGTCTGACTCGTAGAAGATCAGGTTTCCTTTCTGCAGCTGATCAAAAGCCAGTTTTCCCAGAGACTGGATCATCTCCCTGCTCTCTGGACTCCACTGTGGATCTGTCTGAGCTCCTCCATCATACTTGATCTTCTTCACTTTGGTCTGAACCACCAGGAAGTGGATGTACATCTCAGTCAGGGTCTTGGGCAGCTCTTCTCCCTCTCTGGTTTCCAGCATGTCCTCCAGAACTGTAGCAGTGATCCAGCAGAAGACTGGGATGTGGCACATGATGTGGAGGCTTCGTGATGTCTTGATGTGGGAGATGATCCTGCTGGCCTGCTCCTCCTCTCTGAACCTCTTCCTGAAGTACTCCTCCTTCTGTGGGTCAGTGAACCCTCTGACCTCTGTCACCACGTCCACACAGTCAGGAGGGATCTGATTGGCTGCTGCAGGTCGTGTGGTTATCCAGAGGCGAGCAGAGGGAAGCAGCTTCCCCCTGATGAGGTTTGTCAGCAGCACATCCACTGAGGCGGACTCTGTGACATCAGTCAGGATGTCATTGTTCTGGAAGTCCAGAGGAAGTCGACACTCATCCAGACCATCAAAGATGAAGACCACCTGGAGGCGCTGAAAGCTGCAGATTCCTGCCTCTTTGGTTTCAGTGAAGAAGTGATGAACAAGTTCCACCAAGCTGAACTTTCTCTCTCTCAGCACATTCAGCTCTCTGAAAGTGAATGGAAATGTGAACTGGATGTCCTGGTTGGCTTTGTCTTCGGCCCAGTCCAGAGTGAACTTCTGTGTTAGGACTGTTTTCCCGATGCCAGCCACTCCCTTTGTCATCACTGTTCTGATTGGTTCCTGTCTTCCAGGTGAGCCTTTAAAGATGCCTTCTGGTCTGATGCTTGTTTCTGGTCTGTGTGCTTTCCTGGATGCTGCTTCAATCTGTCTGACCTCATGTTCCTCATTGACCGCTGCAGTCCCTCCCTCTGTGATGTAGAGCTCTGTGTAGATCTGGTTCAGAAGGGTCGGCTCTCCTGCTTTAGCGATCCCCTCAAACACACACTGGAACTTCTTCCTCAGGTTAGACTTGAGTTTACGTCCACACTCTGCAGCAGGAGTTCCTGAACAAACAATAAATGTCATTAATAAGTGAACGCTACAATAAATGTGTCAAATTAATATTTTCTGTCTCCATGAAATCTGTTCATCAGTTGTAGACAAACAGTTTGTGTTTTCAGTCAGAAGAATTCACAGATGTCTGCATCATATTAACAGCAGAGTGTGTAAATGTAAACTTCATTTCCTCTTTCCATCATGTTAAAGCTCTTCAAATCCTCTTACTGCTCTGCAGACGCTCAGCCAGCTTCTCCTGCTTCATCCTCCTCAGGAAGTGCACTGTGATCTGCACTAATGACTCTCTGCTGCTCCTCTGCTCTTCATCCTCCTCATCCTCCCTCTGACTCTCTGAGCATTCTGGGTAATCTGGACTCAGGAGCTTCTGGATCTTCTTCAGCTCATCCTTCACAAACCTGACAATGTTCTCCTCCAGCAGCTGGAACAGAACAACAGAGTATAAACTCTCAGACTTTGAGGAGCAGAATAACAGTTTAGTGTTTCATGATATTACAGCTTATGTTCATACATGTATTACTTGAATCTACAACATTAGATATGAAGTGTTGTGTATGCACAGCTGCTGTAGTTATAAGTATTACTACCACAGTTCTGTCTCTGTGAATGCTTGCTCAGGGGTCAGGCTCTGGGTCTCTGTAGAGCACCAGGACTGTTGTGTTGTAGTTAGAAGCTGTTTGTACTCACCATAAATATGGCGTCCTGAGCAGGAGTCTGAACACTGGGTTGCTGCAGTCTGTGACAGAAACATCAGCATTTAACAACACAATCACTTCACTAAGTGTTTTGATGTGTTTTCACTTTAAACAGATACACAACAGTCAACAGACTGGTGACAAACAAGCATTGTTGTATTAAAAAATGAAAACTATCCCAACTCCACACATCCAGCTCATGTTGAACCTGTTGCTGCTGCTTTAATGACTGAAGCACAGCTTTAAGAGTTCCATTCCACTTCCACTGTCATCATATGTTCACATTGATTTAGACCAGGGGGGTTCAATTAAAGTCCCTGAGGTCCAGCTGTTCACATTTCCTCCAAGTCAAAGGTCTGAACTGATGTCTAGCTTGTGTCTTATTAGCTTCCCCTATGTCCACATGTTCATGTGTTTCAGTAATATCTATTGTCAGTTTTCAATGCAGGAAATGTTTACCTGGGGCACAGCTAGCTCTGTTACCATGAATAAAAGTAGTCCCAGACAAATACATTGAAGGCCTTTATTTCAGATTAAAGAAACTGAAACCTCAGACTGAAATAAATACAAAGTGCAACAGTCAATGGACTGGTGAAGAAAATTAATTAATACACAAAATGTGTGTATTAAAAATGAAAACTATCCTGACTCCACACTGTTCAGCTGCATCCAGCAGGTTTGTAATTTGTTCTTCTTCACATATTCTGCTTTAATGGCTGCCAGCACAGCTGTAAGAGTTCAGTTAAATCTTCCACTCATCATGTTTCTCTTTCTTTAACATTAAGCGATGTGCAGCAGGATGGGTTTGTAATGAATCGCAGTCAGACAATGTTGCAGTGTGATGATATAGAGTCTATATCCTCACACTGCAGACCTTTGTTATTTCCTTTACTTAAAGCCTTCAGAAACCACCATGAGATGATAACATGACAACATAAATACATACTGATACTTTCTATTATACATCTACAAACACAGACCTGCTTATGGGTCTTTTACAGAGCCAAGCAGACCCACATGATCATTGAAGAACTCTGCTAAGTTACAGAAACAGGACTTAAAGTGGTATCAACATTTGTGAAATGTTCACTTTTCATGGACACAGAGCTGGATCAGTGTCCATGATGGCCACTACAAGAGACTGAACAACTGTTATCACACAATTTATTTGATCACAATTTGACCAAATTCAACCAAAAACACCGAAGAACAGAAGCCACCTTAAAGTTCTGCACAGGCTGTGTTCAAGTCAGAATAATCAGCAGTGTGAGGTACGTGCAAAAATCCAAACCAGGACCCTGGGAATCTGAGGAGGAGGAGACTAGCTCCTAGCTACATATAGGCTGACAGCTACAGTCGTTTTGGGAAGTTGGTCAAACTTTCTATATTTCTGCATAAATATGACCCGAAACACGATCAATGCTGAATTCTGCAGGCCGACAAAACATAGCTGAGCTAGACAACAGAAAAATGCATAAACCGCTAGCGATTAGCACAATGCTAATTTGCATTGAAAAACCCATAAGGTCGCTAGCGCTATTAGCGTCACACTTTTAACCCGTTTTCTTAAACTTAAATAACTTAAAGTGCCTCCTATGAGCGCATGACGTAAGGTAAGGGCTTATGAAACATAATACTTACAGACAGATATTCTCAGACGACTAAAAAACATGTAGCAGGATGAAAAAACACAGCAGAAACTTTCCACTTGGCTCTGGAACCATTATGCTACTACGGAAGCCTCGTAGGACAATCTCAACTCAAACATAGGATTTTGGCTGACTATAGGGGGCAGCACAATAATATTTACACACAGTGTATGAATCTATCATTTATTTAAATGTTTTATTACTGAAATGTCTTTCCATACTTTGTTTCAGTGGGCTGCCTTTCTAGTACAGTGAGGCAGATGTTTAAGTCATGTTTATGCAGACATATAGAAGATTTTAAATGATTCATACACTTTGAAGCAGCACTGTAAATATGCATTACTCTGTGCTACAGATGCTCCAAACCATCAACCACCTGCAGAGCAAACAGACACATACAACCCCAAGAGTCCAGCAGAGCTCATCACAGCATGGAGACACTTCCAGAGTGATTCTTACCTTTGATCATCAGATGGCTGATCAGCTTTGAAATGAATGGGCTCAAACATCGACCGATCACTTTTCATGGACACACAGCTGGGTCCAGGTCCAGCAGAGTCTGCTCTCACATCCTGGATCCTGATAGAATCACAAACACTGACTCTGAGCTTCTTCTGGAAAAATGATGCTGAACATCATGTTACACTTTAAATGTTTAATAATGATGGAAACAAACTGCAGCTGTGACATTAACTCTGACCTTTGACCCTCAGATGGATCAACATCTTTGAAATCAGGGGGCCGATCCTTTGACCAATCACTCTTCATGGACACACAGCTGGCAGGTCCAGGTCCAGGTCCAGGCCCAGGTCCAGGTCCAGGTCCAGGTCCAGGTCCAGCAGAGTGTGCAGTGTGCTGCTGCTTTGTTCTTGAACACACAGATGTGTGAATAATGTGAGTGTGAGCTCTGACATGGAGAAGAGTCATGGACAGTCAGAGACGGTCCTCTTACCTCTGAGCTTTGGTCCGGCTCTCATGGTCCCCACACTTAGGTCTTTTAGAGGGAGGGACTCCCTCCTCTCTGTCCTCACACTGACTCATAGCAGAGCTCACACCTTCACACAAACACAGCAACATGACACAGAAACACACAGTCAGCATGTTGTTATTGATCCTTCATGTAGATGCTAACAGGCTAATCATGCTGTTAGCTTAGCATCAGAGCCTCAGACCAGGTTTGGTTCTCAGGCTTTTATTTTGGTGAGTCTGTAAACACACCAACATCTCTGATGCTGTTATTATTGATGTCACATGCTGTAAGTGGAACAGTGCACACACACATTCAGTGTTTGCTTCAGAATTCTGTCACTTCTCTCCATGTGTGAACATGTGAATAAATGAACATGTGTTCATGTGTGTTTCTGTCACAGTGTGAACAGACTGAGTGAAGCACTGAGACCTTCCTCTGTAACAGTCTGTGGACTGTTTTCTATAGAAAGGACAAACACATGAGCAGCTACTGTCTGAGCTCTGAGGACTGACACACTTCTCCTCATGGCAAATATTAGATTCACATATTTATGAACCCTTGAAGAGAAAATGTTTCTTCTGATGAGTTTCAATCATCGATATGAATTCATGAAAAATAAAACATGACAAATTGATGCATTTATAAATGTTTTAGTTTTAGTCATAAGAATCATCTGAACTCAATTCAACCAGATGCACCTGAACGCACCATGAACTTTAAACCAACCAAACTTACGTAACGTGGCGCGCGGCTGTTGCGCAGCACAGGCGCGTCAAACCGGAAACAGACTGATCTGATAAAGTCAGAATAAAGCGACCTTTTCTCCGCTTGAAGCTTTGAACGAGTCGATCTGAGTTTCAGAGCAAATGAAGCTGCTGAACTTTACAGAGAGAACGATCAACAGAGACGCTTGTTGTTGGTTCCGCGTTTCAGGGACTTACTACAATAAAGATCCATCAGTTACAGGCAGCAAAGATCAATGAGGTGATCACACTGATGATTGATCAGATATCGACAGACTCACCTGCTGAATCAGTCCTGACTTCCAGAAGTTTCCACCTTCGTGTGTGGAGCTGCTGGTTCTGCTGCAGTCTGTCTGACAGGAGCTCAAAAACGAAAGTAAGTCCACAGAAGCCACGCCTTTAAACCAGGACACGTCTCCAGCAGGGGGCGCCCTCACACTGGAAACATGAAGCTGATTTTTACAGCAGCCTCCCTGTTGTTGCTCTGTCTGTGTCTGTTTACATGATAACAGCTGTGACACAAACAGAACAGTGATGGACTTTATTCAACCTGCTCAGCGAGAGAAGCAGCGAGCAGCTCTGATAGAAGTCTGTCTGCACCATCATCAGGGTCTGATGCTGCTGCAACAGCCGGACTCTGGGACAAAGTGACGTCAGCAGATGTCGGGTTGTCCTCTGAGTCTCTGAAGCAACATGCGGCTCAGCTGGAAAACAGCTTCTGATGGAGCTCTGATAGTCTGACTTCATCTCTGAGAGGAAGAAGAGGGAGAAGCCGCTGCGCAGCGCGCGGACTCTCTCCAGCAGCAAAGTGCAGAGATCATCAGAGCTCCACATGAGCTGAACATGAAGAGACACAGTCCGCTAGCAGCTCCTTCACTGTCGGCCTGCAGCGCTGCTCCCACACTCATCTGGACTCTTTCATCCACACAGAAAACACGAGCGGAACATTCAGCCTGCAGAGGAGCTGCCTTGGATTGAGTCTCCGCGGTTCTCATGGTGTGTTCAAGGACCGCCTCCCGCTCTCAGCTGATCATAACTACACTCTGACTGTGCTTGTGTTGCAGCTACGAACTGAACATGGCAGAAAAGTCAGATAGCAACAAACTGCTGTCTTACATTCATCCTTCAGCTCTGTGTTCTAAGAGTCTGAGAATATGTGGTTTCCTTTATTTACAGTGGTGCATGTCATGTGACTTTACTTATGCAACATGTATGATAATGTTCTGTCTCCTCTCATTTCCAGACGTGCAGCCAAAAACATGTGCAGTGATGATATGTGACGGTATCATCATGGTCTCAGAGAGAAGAGCTGAGTGTCTGTTCTGATCTGTGGATGCTTGTGTCTCTTCTCCCCTGTAGTTTCCTGCTTGTTGCTCCGTCACACGCCCTCTGCTGGTGAGCCGCGTCATTACACACAACCGCTCATGTAATGAGGCGAATTTATAACTTTTGACTTTATGTGGAGGAGGGATTGATTTTAACTGAGGAACATGTGAGGGGACATATATTCACCTTCACATCTATGCTGTTGTTCAGCATGTTGTTTTTATATGTGTTAACAGACCTATCTGACTTCTGTTAACATCACTGTGACACACACACAGAGGCACTACACTTCACAGACGAGCTTCAGTGGTACAGTGCACATCACATTTGAAACAAGAGCACTTACCATCACTGGTAGTGAAGGTGTCACAGGAAGAATTACTGTGATGTTTTACCTTTAGAGCCTTTTTATAGAACACATTCATTTGATTTAAATTAAGAATGTTTGTTGGTGCAGTAGCCAGCATGAGCACTGTAGATGTCTTTATTTAAAGAAGAAAAAGAGAAAAGACCATGTTTCACCTCTTTCTGAGCCTCGTTAGTGCAGTAGGCAGCGAGTCAGTCTCATCATCTGTAGATTGTGACTTCAACTCTCACAAGGGGCACTTGTTTTAGAGCCAGAATACAGATTACAAAGAGCACACTGTATATTTACATGTCATCCAGGTCATATTCATAGAGACCACTGAAGCAAGGCTGAAGCTGGGCATTGTTGGGAGCCAGTGTGCAGGGCAATAGTTGCTAGACAGCAAGCCTTATCTAGACATGGAGGACAGTCTCCTCATGGAGGACAGTGATATGCAAAGTGCTCAATGACACAATATTATAACAAATACTTATGAGACATTATATAAGAAAGACCAGTGCATCATGACTTCAGCTCCATTCAAAGCTTTAGGAGGCTTCATGGCCTCCATCACTCCATAAGACTGTTCCATCTGTTCTGCATCTCTGACATGTGCTGGGACGTGGTCGCTTGGATGTTTCACTGCAGCTCATCTAGTAATAATGTGTAACACATATATGAACATCAAGCTGATCATGTCATGCTAAACTGAGTCCTTGGAAGAGAAAACTGACATGTAACAAATAACAATTTCACTTTGTAGATTAAAGCAACATGTGTTTACACCAGAATTGGTCCTGTCAGCTGATATGAACAGGACTTCCTCCTCCACCCCCTCCACTGTCTGCACACACAGGAAGTTCACCCTTAATCAATGCTCTCTGTTTCAGTTAACCTGTCCGCACAGAATTAGTCTCTGACACAACATGTAGAGCCCGGATAGCTCAGTCGGTAGAGCATCAGACTTTTAATCTGAGGGTCCAGGGTTCAAGTCCCTGTTCAGGTGGAAAGCTTTGTACTCCTGTGACACAGTTCTAGGATGGCCATGTAGCAGCTCAACTTCACAAGAAGGAGACAGAGTTGGATGTACCATCTATGTAGATGTTTTTTAGCAAGCACATAACAAACATCAATAAATGTACCCACATGCTGGGAACCACAGGCAGCATGTGGTCCTGACAGCACACAACAGAAAAACCACCATACGTACAAAATGGCCGCTTTAAATAGCTGCTGCCACACCTGGAGTCCTCTCCCATCCCCAGATAGGTGATCTCCTTCTCCCTCCATTACACTTACCCCACCATACACCTCACACCAAATACAATACATATGTACAATAAATACATGGAATTCCTTTTTATTAAAAGCTAAAAGCTGGTTTAAAACTCATAACTAAAATTGTCCTTCCCCCTGCACCTATTTCCTGAGTGGACTGGTCCGGAACCATAAATGCCTGCTTGTTCCAAGAGGGACTCTTTTGACTGTCACCCCTGGCCACAACAAAAGGTAAGAGCTCACACACCATCACACATTAACAATAAACAATCATTAAAAACCCACAATCTGATCATTGTATAGTTAATTCAGCATCTGTTTCTTGTGTCTTACAGATAATACCTACAGCTAGTGATGGGTTTTCAAGGCTTTGTTGAAGCTTCGACACCTGATTCAAGAAAAAGGTTCATTACTCCAGGCTTCAATGACACAGTGCTCGAGTAGGACATCTAGTGGTGAATAAAATGCATTGCGGTGTGTGTTATTGGTTCATGGATCGTTTGGCATTTGAATCTCCGTGCAGTCTCGTTCGACTACACTACATGGCTGACACAATAAAATACATTAAACTTTCAGTTTCTCTGCACACAATTGTTACAAAGTTACATTTGAAGTGGATACATAATAATTAGGGCTAATCAAACATCATGATGAATCCGATTAAAATGTTTAACACAATTAAAGCATTTGCGGCAGAGAACAAAGCTGGATGCTGGTGTAGGGGAATCATCGTCGGTTTGGGTGCGAGAGAGTCCGGGTTCAAAACTTATGATACGTGAATCAGCAAGAGGTCCTCCACACACACACATGCAAGAGAAACGTGATCAATAACTTTTCTTCTACTAAAATGTACACAATGACAAATTGCGATTAACTGCGTTTAATGCTATGAAATTCTTAGATATAAATAATAAAAAATAAATGTGCATCGTTTGCATCCAAGTAATATATTTAACTCATATTTAAAGAATCTCAAACTGATAAATGTATCAATGTATCTAATATATTTCACCATCTAACTGATTGATCTATTACTATATATTGATATATAGTCATATCCCTGAACACACCCGGTCCCACCAAGCGATTACAACAATAAATAATTACTCCATGTTGCTGTGTTTTTATTTTATCAATCATCCCACTGCCACTACACAAACAGAAATCATGCTCCCTACATGGGTTAAAGGTGAACTAAAAAAAGATTAACTGTGCTAGCAACCACTGCTAACAGTAATGAAGAGGCCCTTCATTACGGGGGGGACACCTTCTGTGGGTTGGTGGTGAAAAAAAGTACATCAGTATATTATGAAATATAATAATATGAAGTAGTTGAGATTTCCTGCAGATTTTAACAGGTTGTTAAACTATTTTAGCTACAGAAGTAAACACTTAATGACTATTTCAGAGACAGATTCAATAAACACTCATTGATTTTAAAACACGGTGACAGAAACTAATTCCAAGTGAAACAACAGTTTTGTCAAACACACTGGTGGCACTACACTAACAGATGATACAAAGCCTCCATATCTGAGGCCTTCTCTCATTTACAGAGACAAAACACTGGCAAATCTCCCTCATGTCCACCTGATAGAGTTTCCCCGTCATCACTCACCTCAGCAAGCATACTTTTGAATTAACAACCAATATAAGTGAGCTTTAAATATATATATCATCAATGAAATAACATCAGCATGTTGATTTAACACAGTTCTCTTCATCTGAGTTTCAAAAAGTTGTTGGACCATGAACCAAACTCTGCTTAATGCAGATAATACTGAAACACTAAAAATACTAACTTACAAAAAGATGCATGTCTTTATCTTTATTTGCTTATAAAACTGCTGAATTCACAACAAACCTTGTGGATGTGTTTATAATGACGCCCTGCCTCATCTGCTACATCAGTGTTTCCTGTTCATATAATGCTCCACTGTGTCCTGACGGTCCATCACATGTGTTTTATTCTTGCTGATAAGAATAGGAGCAGGTGGCTATGTGTAACAGGAGCTAACCTGGCCTTATTACAATATGGGTTAATGCTGAAAACAACTCTAACTCTCCGTGTCTTTGTTAGGAATCTCCTCATGTCCATTGTGTGTGCGGAGGGAGCAGAAAAGGCAACAACATGTCATCAGAGACATAAAACCGTCTACTGTAACTGACAGTAAACAGCAGCTTCCTCCCAACTTTTCTAAGTTTCTTTAACATCAACCTAACGTCACCTGGGGCCATGTGACAAACAGTCAGGCTTCAGCATGAGCTGGACTTTGTGGGATGACACTGACGTTACCTCCTCCAGCTTCGACCAGCACCGACGGTTCTCTTCACTGTGTTTTACGCTCGCCCGAAGAAACCACTGGCTTTGTTAGGTCTGTTACTATAGTAACGGTATTGCAGCGCTGTGGTAACCAGGAAAACTGGAGGATCCTCAACCGTTGGTAAATGGGACGGTCTGGCCTTCAAAGCACTTCCTGATTGTGGCGCGACGTCATAAATTTTGGTGGCAGTGTTTCCACCAACAGGAGACCAGCTGTTGAGGAAGATTTATTAAAGCTGCAGATTCACATGAGGTCAGAGATCAATTCAAAACAATAAACAATCAATCCCTGCATTATTGTAAACAAACACAACAGCTCTGTACACAATCAATTAAACTAACATTACAAATGTGCAAATATTGATCACTTGATAACTGATCTCCCAGCCATCATTACAATCAAACAATAATCCCGTCGTCTGTGAAAACGAAGCAGAACAGTGTGTTCAACAACTACAGGCTAAAGTCCACTTTGCACATTACACAGAGTGTAAGGCCACACAGGTTGGGAGGAAGAGGAGAGGTGTATGGACCAACACGTTTTCACTCGACCACCTTCAGGTCTGGTCCAGGGTCCTCTGGGCTGCTCAGAGAGCAGATCTCTAGACAGTTGTTGTTTTTGCTGCCCTCCTCTGGACAGACCAGACGGTGTGATTTGCGGTCGGCTTGTCTTTGTTGCCACACGTAAAGTGCAGCAATCATCAGGGCACAGATGCAGAGCACCAGCAGGAAGGAGACAGCCACCATGTGTGAACACATCCTGGAGGATGTTGAAGGGAAGCTGTTTGGGGGACTTTGCTTTGGCAAAGGACGTCCACTTCCTCTGCAGAGTCCTCTGTCCTCCCACATCGTCCTGTAATTGCACACACAGGCATCAGACTGTAGCATCAGATGACATCACATCCTGCTGTCACTTTTTATGTTACCTTGCAGACTTGAGACACACGGGAGATCTGCAGTTCGTCCAGGAAGTTAAACTCTTTCCCAATTTCACTAAAGAAGAAGTAGAGTTTCTTCTCGGCTTGGTCCAGAGACGAGCCGACAAACGATGGGTCTGAAATACAGGAAGTGATGAAAGGAAGTGTCATGTGGTCAGAATACAGAGAAAAGAGATGTGAGAGCATGTGATCAGCTGACTCAGCTGAGTGGACAGGATACATTTTCTTTACAGAACCAAACTGTCTCAATCAGTGTCAGTGAACAATGAACTGATGGTATCAGATGATAGATCTGATATCTGTAAGAAGACTAGTAGAACGTTCAGACTCAGAGGAAGTGAGTCACTGTTCTGTGGCTTGAAGTCAAAGATGTGACATGAGTGTTTCCATTGTTTCATATTTCTGTGTTGACGACCGAGTGATGAGGCCGCTCTCTCACACTGAGCTGTTACAAAAGTTCCGTCCCTCCCCTTTGTGCAGGTTAGCTAAGAACGGCTACCTGGCTGCTCCTATTTCACATCACACTTGGTTTGAGTGAAGGTGGAACAGAGCCGCTGTGTCCAGGAGTCTGATGGCGGCAGCTGGACTCAAGGATGGTGTTTTGAAGACGTTTCGTCCCCCGCGTCGCTTCTTCGGTCCTGCTGCTGTTCTGGTGTGGAATCTGAGTTTTTATGTGTTCAGGACCTCTGTGGGGGGATCTTGACTCACATGACTAAGATCCCTGTTGTTGGTTAATGGTCAGTTAAGGACCAGACACTGTGCAGGACTAGTTGACGGCCCCATTGTGTTAGGGTTTGGATGGGGTGAAAGCTGCTGGGCAGGTGTTGACAAAAGGACCGATTGTGTGATTTAAAGCTGACCCAGCAGAGTTGATTTACTCCTGGTCCTCTTTGAAGACCAAACCGCGTGAGACCTTTTCAGACCAGGTTTTGTTCAGATATCAGTGCTCTGCCTCACATAACTTTAGCAGAACTCAGATGAAGAATCGTGGCTGAAACAGCATTCTCAGTGATTTCTGCTCTCAACAGATCAATATTTTAATTCAGAATGATTGATCCTCTTTGGCATAACAATACAACAGCAGACAACTCACTGAGTACATTCTGGCAGCTGAAGACACATTAGACAGATGAAGACTGTAGAGACACAGAGACAGACAGGTGCTGCTGGTAAGGCTTTCAGTTAACTTCAGAGTCCAGCACAGATCCAGGAAGTGTGTCAGCTTCCACAAACTCACTGGCCACCTCAGCAAAGGTGGGGAAAGGTCCTTCTAACTGAAAAGGCTCAGAGAAAAAGAAAACATCTAAAACATCTCACTTTCAATAACGTCTATTCATTTCAGCAGCTCAACTTCTCCCATTCATTCTAAAATCAAAACTTCAGACTAAAGATTTTTCACCTTTCAGCCTGAACCATAGAAATAATAATCTGATTACAATCTGATGAAGACTCAGTCTGTAAAGTAATCTGATTACGATCTGAAGGACTTTGTGGGCAGCTCTCTGTGAGTCATCACATGACTCCATCTGTGAGCAAGGCACTGACCCGAGGCGTAGCTCCAGGCTTTGAAGTGACATGATCAGTGCTGAGGGGCTGCTTAGCAAGGCACCATTGTTTACAGAGCAGCGTTGAGGAGGATTAAATCCAATGACCAAGCATCATCTTCATCTTCATGGCCTCCATCTTAGGCGCTAGACGGTGGAATGGGAGGAAGAGGAGGCCGTCTGCAGAGACACACAGTTACAGTTTGAGCTTTAAAACGTCTTTCTCTCCTGGTCTGGAATGAACCACTGTACCTGTTAGGAGAGGCAGCTGGTGCAACACTTCTGTGCCGCTGGGGTTTGATGTCAGAGGCGTAGTCGGGGGGCTGTAGGAGGTCGGGGTAGCAGGCCGGGGGAGGCTTCTTGGGCAGCACCGGTCTGAGTGGAACCTGATACCTGAAGAATTTATATGTTTACGCTATATCTAAAGTGGAATCTTCATCAAATGTCATCAACCATGATTAGTCGTTCAAATAGCTGATTAGTTTTGTTGATTGATTAAATGGGTCGAACTAACCCTGAGAATTTGTAGTTCAGGGAATGTTATCAGAATCTACATAAATCCAGGACCTGACGCTCAGCTGTGTCCCTGACCAATCAGCTTACACCAGATTTCAGGTGAGTTCAATAATCACAGTGATCAACCACCTGATCACATTACACTGATCAATCAAGCGGCTTCTCTACTCAGCACTATCAGAGGCTGCAGCCAGAGGCAGGTCGTACCTGTCCAGTTGTGCAGGGGTCAGGGGGGAGTGGCTTGTTGGGTGGAGCTGGTTGACTCGCTAGCAGCTGAGAGGTTAGTGATGAAGAAGAGCAGAAGAGGAAGAGTAGAGCCTTAGCAATGGGATGCTGTGTACTGAGCTATATTGTGAAATTCTGTTAAGTGATCACAGCATGCAGACAGAAGTGTGACGCCCCCTACTGTACGAACAGAAGATGTCCTATGACTTTTACAGTACTTTTATATTCCACATCATATTTAATGCTGTTTCTCCTCCAACCAGCAGGTGGAGCTGCAGCCTGATCTGATCTGTACATGAACTGCAGACAAACACTCAACAAAGAAAACCGGTGGGGGGGGGTCGGGGGGCAGTGGCTTGATGGGAAGGGGGGGGGGGGCACACGAGTCAGTGATGACCAGGAAAGAGAGTGACATTACAGAATTCTCCATCTTTACTGATCTGCCACAGGCCAGTGCTGTAGCTCTCAGTCTGCCCTGATGGTGGCAGTGTGTAGATAGAGAGGACTTCATAAATGATACACTATTACCTAACTATTCTAATAATCACACATTAACACGGAAACAGCACATGGACACCGGCAGGCAAGGTTACCTGTGGCTGAGGTTTTAGAGCGGGATCAGGGGGGAGTGGCTTAGTGGGAGGAGCAGGTCTGTCATGAACCTGACAGGAGAGAAAACAGGAAGCAGAGACAGAGTGACAGAGCTGCACAGAGGTCAAAGGTCAAACAGGCAAGGTTGCCTGTAGCATGTGATCCAATCACAGCTGTGCCATGTGATGTGGTCACCTCACACGCTAATCCCAGGTGTGAACAGTCACTGACTCTACATGGACCCCAGACCAGGACCTGCAAGTCCAGCTGTACCTGGGAGGATGAAGAGGAAGATGACAAGCAGAGCAACATGGACAGGATCCGACTCTGAACACACAGAGTGAGAGAAGGTGACGGGTTAGTCACAGTCCGTCAGGAGGTCAGAGTGTGCGTGTGTCTGTGTGTCAGTGAGTGTGTGTGTGTCAGTGAGCAGTCAGCGTGTGCGTGTGTCTGCAGTCAGAGTGCAGTCAGCGTGTGCGTGTGCAGTCAGAGTGTGTGTGTGTGTGTCTGCAGTCAGAGTGCAGTCAGTGTGTGTGTGTGTGCAGTCAGAGAGCAGTCAGAGTGTGTGTGTGTGTGTGTGTGTGCAGTGTGGAATTATATAAGGTTACCTATGCACTGACATGATACAGAGCACATATTTACCTGTATGTATGCTTTCACTCAGAGAAAAAGGGAGGTTTTCACACTCTTTCACACAAACACATCCTCCGTTACAGGGAGTTCGGGAGGATGTTATCATTCCTGGAACCCTTTTGATGCGGTGAAGGCGAAGCACTGGGAGGCATCGGACGTAAGATAAATCATCCAACATAGGAGGGATACAGAGCGTTTCGCAGTCATAAATATGTTAGACCAATTATTATAATTGGTAGGTGGGAATAACAGGGCAACATGTCCCAATATGGTAATACCAACGAAGGTCTTGAAAAACTGTTGATCTATTATGCAAATAGATTATGCAAATGTACCTCCACGAGCCTGTGTCCAGGGAGGGGCAGAACACTTATGGAGGGGAGTGAAGCAGACTGAGAGGCCTGTGTTCACTGAGTGTTCTCCCTTTGCAAAGGCGAAACTACAAACCCAGGGTATTGTCTTTCACTCAATGTTCTGATTACAGAAGACGGAGTCTGACAATCCGGGGTGACCAGTGAAGGTCACGACAGCAGTCAGAGTGTGTGTGTGCGCAGTCAGAGTGTGTGTGCGCGCAGTCAGAGTGTGTGTGCGCGCGTGTGCAGTCGGAGTGTGCGCGCGTGCGTGTCTGCAGTCGGAGAGCAGTCAGAGTGTGTGTGTGTGTGTGCGCAGTCAGAGTGTGTGTGTAGTCAGAGTGTGTGTGTAGTCAGAGTGTGTGTGTGTGTGTGTGTGCAGTCAGAGTGTATGTGTGCGTCTGCAGTCAGAGAGCAGTCAGAGTGTGTGTGTGCAGTCGGAGTGCAGTCAGTGTGTGTGTGTGCGTGCAGTCGGGAGTGCAGTCAGTGTGTGTGTGTGCAGTCCGGAGTGCAGTCAGTGTGTGTGTGCAGTCAGGAGTGCAGTCAGTGTGTGTGTGTGCAGTCGGAGTGCAGTCAGAGTGTGTGTGTGTAGTCAGAGTGTGTGTGTGTGTGTGCAGTCAGAGTGTTTGTGTGTAGTCAGAGTGTGTGTGTGTGTGTGTACAGTCAGAGTGTGTGTGTGCGTCTGCAGTCAGAGAGCAGTCAGAGTGTGTGTGTGTGCAGTCAGAGTGTGTGTGTGCGTCTGCAGTCAGAGAGCAGTCAGAGTGTGTGTGTGCAGTCGGAGTGCAGTCAGTGTGTGTGCGTGCAGTCGGGAGTGCAGTCAGTGTGTGTGTGCGTGCAGTCGGGAGTGTGTGTGTGCAGTCAGAGAGCAGTCGGGAGTGCGTGCGTGCGTGTGTGTGCGAGCAGTCGGAGTGTGCGCGTGTGCGTGTCTGCAGTCAGAGTGTGCGCGTGTGCGTGTCTGCAGTCAGAGTGTGCGCGTGTGCGTGTCTGCAGTCAGAGAGCAGACAGAGTGTGTGTGTGTGTGCAGTCAGAGTGTGTGTGACTGTGTGGAATGGAAGTTACCATTCCAGAATGGAAGGCAACATTCCGGGACAAACATCGGCATAACAGAATGAAGAGCACATTTGCAGAATGAAAGACAGCATTCCGGAATGAAAGTCAAAATTCCGCAATGAAAGGCAGAAATCTAGAATAAGTGGCAGCATACCAGAATAGACATCAGTATTCCGGAAGGATAGGCAGAATTCCCGAATAACAGTCAGTATTCTGGAACAGAGGTCAGTATTCCGTAACAGAAGTCAGCAAGACAGCATTCTGGAATGAAAAGCATTCCAGAATAAAAGAAAGTATTCCCAAATGAAAGGCAGAAATCTAGAATGAGTGGCAGCATACCATAATAGACATCCACCCACTCCAGAATAATAGGCAGGATTAAGGAATGGTAGACAAAATTCCGGAATTAAACCCCTAACCCGACAGCGGCCTGTGACGTCATGGAAGTCAGCATTCTGACATGGAAGGCAACATTCCAGGACAAAAGTCAGCAAGACAGCATTCTGGAATGAAAAGCATTCCAGATTGAAAGGCAGAAATCTAGAACGAGCGGCAGCATACCAGAATAGACATCCATCCATGCCAGAATGGTAGACAGGATTCCAGAATGGTAGACAAAATTCCGGACTTAAATCCCTAACCTGACAGCAGCCTGTGACGTCATCCAATCAGAGCCAGAGACTGAACCTCCTTAGGGGCAACAGTGGCAAGAAAAAACAGGAAGAACCCCTGTAGGTTTGGTGTAATGTCTCATCATATCAGATGAAATCATCCAATTGGCTTCTGTGGTCTGGGTTAGAATCTAAGTCAGTCAATGTCTTAAATGATTACTTATTTCCCCTCCAGAGGAAATAAACAGAACTGTCAGGAGTGGGATTTGAACCCACGCCTCCAGTGGAGACTGCGACCTGAACGCAGCGCCTTGGACCGCTCGGCCATCCTGACATGAAAAGCGTGCTGTCCACAACAAGTTTGGAAAATCTCAAGGATGAATACTTAATAAACAATCTGAAATCTTCACTGACACTGATGTGGACAGACTCAGAGTGTGTCTGTCTATGCTATCTCAACAAGTCTCAAGTCTTGAGCCAGAGATGAGATTTTTCATCTGGTCACCACATGATGAATCATTCTGACTATTGTAGTACCTTGAGATCTGCCTTCCCCAGGTGTTTTGTCCTTAAGGTGAAGCAGTCTCTGCCTCAGGGTGAAACTGGGTTTGAAATGTGCTGGGACGTTTTATCCTTTGCCTCCTCACTGCACACCAGTTGCTCTCGGTCCAGCGTTTTTAAAATGATAGTTTTTGGAAGTGTCAGATGGACTGTGCCAGGGTTTGGTCCTCAGACAGTCAATATAAATGGCAGCACTCTGACTGGTCAAGATGAACTTTTTCATAGAGCTCGTTGTTAACACATCAGACTTGTTAAGTGTAAACGATGGAGGGGCATAAAGTGATCTTGGAGATGAAAAGAACCGTTGTTGGCAGGATTCGAACCTGCGCGGGGAAACCCCAATGGATTTCTAGTCCATCGCCTTAACCACTCGGCCACAACAACCGGCAAAAGGTAACGATGAAGAGTCTGACGACCCAGGTTGGTTCTGTCCATGAGTGCACGGTCTTGTCCAGTTTGTCCTGTCCAGTTTGGTGTTGGTGCTCCTTTACTTGTTTTCCATTTCATTCGCAGGTTTGATTGTTCACACCTGTGATCAGTCATCAGCCAATCCTGCTGCAGCTTCCATCTAGTATATGTGTCCAATGGAAGCTGAGCAACATGTCAGCTACACACATAGAAACACTACACATAGTTTGTCATATAAATAACATGGATTGAATCATGTTGTACAGTCAATGGAAACAAAAAGCACTGAGAGTGGTACTGGTAGTGCAGCAGTGGATGGAGGCTGAAGTGCTGCCACCTAGTGTCAATATTTGGTATTACTCTGACTACATATTCCACCTTTAACTCTCTGCCATATATACTGTGCCATGTGTGAAGTGATAATAAAATGTGAATGTGAATTTATTGTAAAGAACTTTACTTATTATCCCTGTTATAAGTGAGCAGTGTGTGTGTGTGTGTTTGATGGAGTGTGTAATGTCTGCTCAGTGTTACTGATGCTGCTGTGTGTGATCTGAAAACTGATCAAACTGTGATGTGTCTGATGCTGACAGAAGAATCAGAGGTCAGACAGTCGGATCCTCCTCTGTGACACCTTTAACATCATATCAGAAATCTCTGTCTGCTTCTGGTACATGCAGCTGATCACCAGCAGGGGGCTCACTGCTTTGCTGTCACTCAGGGGGCCTGTTCTGTCTGCCACTGGGATATGAAGAGGTGAATTTCAGAGTTTGAATGGATTTCATTTGTCATGTGTTTATGATCATTTTATGAATCAGTTCAAATAAAGGAGACTCACTGAAGTCACAGTTTAGTGTTTTAATACTTATACACACTTATTTTGAAGCTGCTATCAACTTAATGAGTCTTCCTGTTGAAGCACGAGGCAGGACGTGTGTCAGAACATCCATGAACTGAGTAGATTAAGAGGAAAAGCTGATGTGTCACAGCTGCTGGTTGTGTTCTTTCAGTGTCTCCATCTTGATGAAATGAGGCGTTTTACTTCCTCCAAGTAGAGTGGACCTGGCTCACAGAGTGCTGCTGCTGTTTCTGTCTCTCTGTAAGCACCATGTTAAACAGCAGGCTCTGAATAGTGACGTCATGATGTCACAGTCACATCAGTCTAATCTCCCAATCTGAGAGAGAGCTGTCATCAACAGCAGGAAGTGCAGGAAGCTCATGGTGTGCAGGCCTCTGATGTGTGGAGGCTGTCGGCTTGTAGCAGCCAACAAGAAGGGAGTTTGTAAAAGTTCTCTGTAACTTTAGATGTGAGGATTCAGAAAGAACTTAGATCAGATATGTGCAGCACTTGTGCAACAGATACTCCAACAGTGACAGCTCTTCTGAAGAAAGCCTGAGGAGCTGAGACCTGGATGAGACACTGATACAGCTTTGCTCTGCTGACAGGAAGGATGAAGGCTGACCACACACACACACACATAACACACACAGACACACACGCACATACATAACACACACACACGCACATACATAACACAAACATATAGACACACACACGCTCTTACAGACACACCACACAAACACACATACAGAAACACACACATAACACATTCTTACACACACACACACACATATAGACGCAACACACACACACACAATCATACACACACTCTTACAGACATGCACACACATTTATTGTCACACCGGCTCAGAAAGTGTGACACATTGGGGAGGACAAACACAACTTTAACCGTTTGACCATTTTATTGAAGAAAGAACAGTAGTTGTATACCAACAATTGACTAACAAGCAAATGTGCAAACAAAATACACCGCCATGCCTGCAGCAGGCTGGAGAGAGCAGCCCTCCTAGTAGGCCAGACGGGGAGAGAGAGAGTGAAGCAAACAGACTGGGAACTCTTAAACCGTCTCCAGCTCGTCAGCACAGGAGAGCTGCATAAGCTCAGGATCAGCTCCACCCAGCAACCTCCTGCACACACAGGGGAGAGACAGCAGCAACAACACAACACTCCCTGAGAGGCCAACACAGGGCCACAATATAGACACTGACACACACTAACACACAGACACACACACACAATACACTGCTTCAGACACACACACTGCCTGCTTCAACTGTGGAAAGGCTTCCTGTGCATCAGTGCAACAGGCTGTTGGGCCTTTGCAGGATCCTGCAGGGTCGACCCCAAAGTTCAGACTCACAGTTCATAGCAGGATGAGCTGGATGCAGTCACAGCTCCTCACTGTGTGCAGCAGCTGGACTGAGCTGAACACTGGACTCAGAATGCTTCTCTCCTCACTCAGCTTCCAGTCCAGATCCAATACCTTACTGCAGGTGAGTGACGGACCTGTCAGCTGTGTGTTAGAAATGCATGAATAAACAGCAGCTTCATGTTGATGCAGGACGTATGAGGGCGGAACACTGATGAGATGAAAAGATTCAGAGGAAAAGGCAGAAAGAGCAGAGCTGATAAGTCACATGACTGATGCACTGACACGCTCTCTAGTCAGCTCCAAAACACCACTCAGATCCATCCACCATTCCAGAGCAGCTCTCAAAGGTGATCTGGAATGACAGCTGACAGCAGAGAGAGGAGAGCTTTAAATGTACTGCTACAACCTGATTGGCTGCATGAGCAGCGAGGCAGCGCCTGATTGGTGGAGGAGCTGACTAGAGAGCGTGTCAGTGCATCAGTCATGTGACTTATCAGCTCTGCTCTTTCTGCCTTTTCCTCTGACTGCTGTCCTGATAAAGACCTGAGGAAGACTGTTTGGAGGACACACAGAGTGGACATGGGTCACAGAGCGCTGCTGCTGTTTGTGTCTCTCTGGAGCTCCGGTAGGACTCTGCTTCCATGACGGACGTCTTTATAAGAGCTGGGAGAAGAGTGTGTGTGTGTTTATATTTGTTTTCTTCACTGACAATCTTATTACGGATAATGCTACTAAGGATCACAGTGGAATTAGTCTGATTGTTTTTAAAGTTGTTATTATAGCAGTTTATGTTCACTGTGTATGCAAGTCCACACTGGATGTTCCTTTTTTAGGATTAACATTTATGGAGCCCCGAAAGGGACATTTGCAATTTATTTATTTATATTTCATGCTGTATTTATTTCATCCCTAATATGCAAATCTCCTCTTAAGATACAAATCATAAAGCACACAGTCCTTCTCTGGATAACTACAAACTTCACTACATCCAGTGGTTAAACAGACTGAGCCCTGTTGTTGCTGCTGTCAGCTACAAGGAGACATAAACACAGCGTGAACTGAATCAATATGAATTAAAATGGAGGAAACCTTTATTTGACCCAATGAATGACTAATATGTCACCATATGAACGATCTGGCACCGACTGGCTGTGGCTCCAAGCAGATGAAGGGAGGTTGGTGAGAGGTGATGAGGGTGATGAAGATGATGATCTGTTCTTATTGAGGGTGATGAAGATGATGATCTGTTCTTATTGAGGGTGATGAAGATGATGATCTGTTCTTATTGAGGGTGATGAAGATGATGATCTGTTCTTATTGTCTAAACAGGAACAGTTGAAGCACAGCTTGCAGCCCCTGTATCTCAGGCTTCTCAGCTTCTCTTCAGATGTTTGGACGTTTCTGCTGGAACCTCTCATTTAATGACTCACATTTAGAACTTTTGACTTTATGTGGAGGAGGGATTGATTTTGGAATGAGGATGCTTCAACACTTCAGGACTGCTTTGAAGTGACTGACTGGCAGGCACTCTGTGAACCCCACAGCCAGGACATTGATGGAATCACAGAGTGCATCACTGGATACATAAACTTGTGTGTGGACAGTGTTGTTCCAGTTAGGACAGTGAATTGTTACCCCAACAACAAGCCATGGGTGACTAAGGACATTAAAGCCATTTTGAATAGAAAAAAGAAGGCATTCAAAGCGGGCGACAGGCAGGAGGTGCGAGCTACACAGAAGGACCTGAGAATAAAAATCAGGGAGGCCAAGGAGAAGTACAGGAGGAAGCTGGAGTGGAAATTTCAGCAAAACAACACAAGAGAGGTGTGGAGTGGCATGAGGACCATCACTGGTTACAGGTGGAGCAGCAGGGGTGGAGTTAATGGCAGTGTGCAAAGGGCCAATGAGCTGTATCAGTTTTTTTAGTGACCCCAGTTCAGCCTGCTAACGACTCTTCAGCAGCTGAGCGACAACGACCAGCCACGTCACCCGCCCTCTCTTCTCCCACAGCTCATCCAGATGGCCCTGCTCGCACCTCGTCCTCAGACCCCTCAGCTGACATCACCTGGGAATTACTGGTTCCCCACCTCCACCGATCACCTTCACCACAGAGCAGGTGCTGCTTGGAAGAATGTCAAACATCAAACATATTCTGCTTGGTTTAACACTGTTTGTTCACTGCATCATTCCACATGTGTTCCTTCATAGCTCTGATGTCTTCAGGATGAATCTACAATGTAGAAAGTCATAAAAACAAAGACAAACCACTGAGTGACTTTTGACTGGTACATTTAAAAATGTCATCATATGTCCTAACCAGCAGGGGGAGCACTGATCATAAACTCTCTGTCTCACATGTTATTGTCATGTGTTTTTATGGAAGATGATGCTGACTGTTGTTTTCTTGCTTCTCTCTGTAAACAGCTTGTAAACAGCAGCTTCCCTGAGGGGAAACTCAGCTAATAAATGATGCTGTAACCTCTGGGACTTGATCTGCTGGGTGGGAGTCCACTACATTATCCATCCTCATCCATCCAGCTGAGATACTGAATGTGGGTTTTCATTGGTTGTCTGTTATAATCATCAAAATTAAAAGAAATAAACACTTGAAATATTTCAGTCTGTGTGGAATGAATGTTTGCATTATACAGCTTTCACTTTTTGAATGGAATTACTGAAATAAATCAACCTTCTGATGATATTCTAATTATATGACCAGCACCTGTAGTGGTGTTTTGTTGCAGCCTGTGGGGTCACCATAGAAACAAAGCTATTTTATTTTGCTTAGAGAGCACTTGAGAGCACTCCCTAATACTTGTTCTTGTTTCCTGAATAATGAGTACTAGCAGGACATACCAGCATGGACAGCAGAGGATTCCATGTTATAACTGGATCATCCAGCACAAGCAGCAGGATTCAGCACCACAGCCTCCTTCATGGCCTTCAGTCCATTAATGACTACAGCTGGACCAATGAACCGACTGTGGACTTCTCCATAGGCTTAACTGTGTAGAAAGGACACCAGGATAACTGTTCAAACAAAAGGTTCCACTGAGATTTGAACTCAGATCGCTGGATTCAGAGTGCAGAGTGCTAACCATTACACCATGGAACCTCCTCTCTGAGTAAACCTGACTGGAAGAGAACCAGAGACATATCTTGTCCAGATGGTCTGTCTTTCCAGAAATGGAGTCTGTCAGTTGTTAAAATGAGTGAGCTGATGTCCAGGTGTAGAACAAAGGAGCTCCTGCTAGCAGTGGTGCAGTTTGTACCTACCAGCTTCAAATGAAGACAGAAGTGTCCTCTGATGACTCACACAGCACTACAGTAGATCATTAATCAATCAGACCTGCAGATCTGTTCTTTGACAGTGATGTGTCCAGGATTACACCATCTATCATTAACAAACAATACCAGCCCCCCTCCTTTCCTCTGACCGCACTCCACTGTCCTGTCTGTCCTCGCCAACTGAAATCCATTTAGCGCAACGTTAGAGTCCAGTGTTAGCACCGTTAGCCAAGTTTCAGTAAACAACAGCATGCTACACTGACGATATTCCCTCTGGTGCCGGGTCAGCACCGTCAGCTCGTCCATCTTATTAGTGTGAGATCAAACATTCCCAGTGATGACCGAGGGGAGTACAGGTTTATAACATCTGATGGAACAACACGCAGCTCCGGCACGGGTTCCCCGTCATCTTCTCCTCCTTATGTCTCGAAGAATGTCGGGTCTCTCGCTGTGCAGCACCGCTGTGTCCCTGAGGGCTAACAGCTGATCCCCCGTGTAAACAATAGGGCCTCCACTGTGTGTCCACGGTTACTTGTGAAGCAAGGAGTGTAAAAAACTGAAAAAATACCAGAGCAAACTCCGTAATCTTTCCTTTGAGGACAACAATGTCCACATTTTAGACAGAGAGGAAAGGTGGTTTGAAAGAGGAGTCAAGGAAGCATCTATGTTAAGCTGGAAAAACCTTCCCTTAACAGAGGTGGTGGCCTCAGACATCATCTTTCTACCACATACAATGCAGTGATTCCATCCATTCCCAGGAAGTTTGCACATACAATAAGAACAAAGGGCTCTCAACCAGTCCCCCTCCGGCAGTCTCACAGTCGTTAGCCAGTCGTTAGACACACCTAGCCCAGGCAGCCATGGAAACATTTAGTGCTATTGTTTGTGAGTTTTACCCAGACCCACCCACTGAGGTCTGCAACCACATATAAACCATGTTTCCCCACCAAACAGTTAGAACTGATGAAGCTGCTTGGATGAGCAGCGAAACGTCTTCAAGAAAACTCTACAAGTCCAGACGCCTTGCTTCAATCTTCTCTACGTATTAACATATCATATTTTCACAGCAGTTTTAAGGTGTGTACATACTCCTAAAGGTTAAATTAATAATTTTTGTTGGTGCAGTAGTCAGCGCGCATATGAGAGATATTCTCACTAACATACTGCAATGTAGATGTCTTTGTTAAAAAAAGGACCATATTTCACTTGTTTCTGAGCAACCACAGCCGCAGTAGGCAGCGCGTCAGTCTCATAGTCTGAAAAGAGTAGTAGCCAGCACGTATACGAGACATATTGGCACTAACATGGGCACTGTATATGAAAAAAAGGCCTTAAACTTCCTGGTATTGTGTTCACAATGGTGGCATTGATCCCCAGCCTCTGTCACACAGTCTGTTCAGTGTGGGGCCCCTTAAGGTCTGTGTTCCACACATGCACAATGGGTAGGCAACCACCGGATTGTATAGTAAGCACTGACAGACACCTGCTTTTATGGTCATTTCCTCTGTAAATTAGCTTGTTGATGCTACTATGTAATATTATGTACCTGTAAATGGTGAGTGTGTGTACTCTTTATTCAATGCTGTCTCTAAAAGTTGTGCCCCGTGTGAGGGTTGAACTCACGACCTTCAGATTATGAGACTGACGCGCTGCCTACTGCGCCAACGAGGCCCAAAAAAAGGGACATATGGTCTTTTTTTTTTTTTTTTAAACAAAGATCTACAGCAGGGGTCTCAAACTCAACTTACCCGGGGGGCGATGGGGGTCGAGGCTGGGTGAGGCTGGGCCGCATCAAGTATTCCACAAAAAAGCATTCAGATATTCCAAAATACAACTGGTCCGATCTTCTCAATCTTCCAGGTCAGAATAGGGATGCAAATTATCGAGGAATTCATTAATCGTAAACTGATATGCAGCGATTTCCCCTCAGTTTCACTAAGATTAAAAGCTAAACATTGTTTACTAAATAAAAACTGCATGTCATATTCCTTAATGAGTGATTTGCTGTACCATTGGGGTCAAACAGGCTGGTTTGTTTGTAGGTGATTTTGTGTTTACAGATGCAGAGCTAGCAAATTTTAAAAAGGCTCTATCTACTTGCTAAAGGTAAGATTTGACCAGTCAAGGATTCTAATGACTACATAACACATCCTTTATTACATAAAGGTGTTGTAAACACATGTATTGAACAAATGCACTTCAGATAAAAAATCAAATCAGATAAAAATCATTGTGACATATATGTCACATCGGCCCTTTAGCCAAAAAATCGGTGAAAAAATGATGTGACATTATGATGAAACTCTCGAGGGTTAAAAGTCACTCCTTCGAGCCGGATTTGAACCAGCAACCTAAGGATTTCAGTTTTACTGTCTCACTACAGTCCTCCGCTCTACCATCTGAGCTATCGAAGGGTGGGCTGAGAAAGAAATGCCTGAGCACAGCCGAGCGTTCATAGTTGACTCAAACACGGGTCATCTGTGCTTGATTTGAAAGTCAGGATTGGATTTGTGTGTTCATAAAGACCTGAAAAAAATCAGACCAGATTTTCATCATCCTGGAATGTAGCTTAAGACTTTGTGGTAGTATGACCACTTTACATCTTGACCATACTAGAATAGAATAGAATAGAATAGAATAGAATAGAATATAGACTTTGAGGCAAGGCGTCTGGACTTGTAGAGTTTTCTTGAAGACGTTTCGCTGCTCATCCAAGCAGCTTCATCAGTTCTAACTGTTTGGTGGGAAACATGGTTTATATGTGGTTGCAGACCTCAGTGGGTGGGTCTGGGTCAAACTTAGAAACAATAGCACTAAATGTTTCCATAATTACCTGTGATGATCTGGCAGGTGTGTCTAACGACTGGCTAACGACTATGAAACTGTCGGAGGGGGACTGGTTGACAGCCCTTTGTTCTTGCTGTGAGTATGTGCAAACTTCCTGGGAATGGATGGAATCACTGCATTGTATGCTTCCTGGGGAAGCCACTCCATGCCTGTATGGACTCCCCAAGATTCACAAGGAAGGAGTCCCCCTCAGACCCATCGTCAGCAGCACAAACTCAGTCACATACAACATGGCTAAGCACTTGGCTGAACTCCTGACACCACTGGTAGGACTTTGTGAACAAGGTGGAGAAGATCCGAATGGACCCAGACGACACTATGGCCTCATTTGATGTCACCTCCCTGTTCACCTGCATCCCTACATCAGAAGCCACAGAGATGGTAAGGACGTGCCTCACACAAGACAGCACACTCAAGGAAAGACCCAACCTCACGCCAGACCACATCTGTGACCTGCTGGACCTCTGCCTGACCACCACTTATTTCCAGTACAATGGGAACTTTTACAGACAGAAGCACGGCTGTGCGATGGGATCATCTGTGTCTCCTATTGTGGCCAACCTCTACATGGAAGAAGTGGAGAGAAGAGCCTTGAGTTCCTTTTCTGGAACCACCCCCACCCACTGGTTTAGATATGTGGATGACACCTGGGTGACCAATGAAGTGCAACGGTTCACAGAACACATCAACGCATATTGGCACTAACATGGGCACTGTATATGAAAAAAAGGCCTTAAACTTCCTGGTATTGTGTTCACAATGGTGGCATTGATCCCCAGCCTCTGTCACACAGTCTGTTCAGTGTGGGGCCCCTTAAGGTCTGTGTTCCACACATGCACAATGGGTAGGCAACCACCGGATTGTATAGTAAGCACTGACAGACACCTGCTTTTATGGTCATTTCCTCTGTAAATTAGCTTGTTGATGCTACTATGTAATATTATGTACCTGTAAATGGTGAGTGTGTGTACTCTTTATTCAATGCTGTCTCTAAAAGTTGTGCCCCGTGTGAGGGTTGAACTCACGACCTTCAGATTATGAGACTGACGCGCTGCCTACTGCGCCAACGAGGCCCAAAAACTGGGACATATGGTCTTTTTTTTTTTTTTTTTAAACAAAGATCTACAGCAGGGGTCTCAAACTCAACTTACCCGGGGGGCGATGGGGGTCGAGGCTGGGTGAGGCTGGGCCACATCAAGTATTCCACAAAAAAGCATTCAGATATTCCAAAATACAACTGGTCCGATCTTCTCAATCTTCCAGGTCAGAATAGGGATGCAAATTATCGAGGAATTCATTAATCGTAAACTGATATGCAGCGATTTCCCCTCAGTTTCACTAAGATTAAAAGCTAAACATTGTTTACTAAATAAAAACTGCATGTCATATTCCTTAATGAGTGATTTGCTGTACCATTGGGGTCAAACAGGCTGGTTTGTTTGTAGGTGATTTTGTGTTTACAGATGCAGAGCTAGCAAATTTTAAAAAGGCTCTATCGACTTGCTAAAGGTAAGATTTGACCAGTCAAGGATTCTAATGACTACATAACACATCCTTTATTACATAAAGGTGTTGTAAACACATGTATTGAACAAATGCACTTCAGATAAAAAATCAAATCAGATAAAAATCATTGTGACATATATGTCACATCGGCCCTTTAGCCAAAAAATCGGTGAAAAATGATGTGACATTATGATGAAACTCTCGAGGGTTAAAAGTCACTCCTTCGAGCCGGATTTGAACCAGCATCCTAAGGATTTCAGTTTTACTGTCTCACTACAGTCCTCCGCTCTACCATCTGAGCTATCGAAGGGTGGGCTGAGAAAGAAATGCCCGAGCACAGCCGAGCGTTCATAGTTGACTCAAACACGGGTCATCTGTGCTTGATTTGAAAGTCAGGATTGGATTTGTGTGTTCATAAAGACCTGAAAAAAATCAGACCAGATTTTCATCATCCTGGAATGTAGCTTAAGACTTTGTGGTAGTATGACCACTTTACATCTTGACCATACTAGAATAGAATAGAATAGAATAGAATAGAATAGAATAGAATAGAACAGAATAGAATAGAATAGAATATAGACTTTGAGGCAAGGCGTCTGGACTTGTAGAGTTTTCTTGAAGACGTTTCGCTGCTCATCCAAGCAGCTTCATCAGTTCTAACTGTTTGGTGGGAAACATGGTTTATATGTGGTTGCAGACCTCAGTGGGTGGGTCTGGGTCAAACTTAGAAACAATAGCACTAAATGTTTCCATAATTACCTGTGATGATCTGGCAGGTGTGTCTAACGACTGGCTAACGACTATGAAACTGTCGGAGGGGGACTGGTTGACAGCCCTTTGTTCTTGCTGTGAGTATGTGCAAACTTCCTGGGAATGGATGGAATCACTGCATTGTATGTTTCCTGGGGAAGCCACTCCATGCCTGTATGGACTCCCCAAGATTCACAAGGAAGGAGTCCCCCTCAGACCCATCGTCAGCAGCACAAACTCAGTCACATACAACATGGCTAAGCACTTGGCTGAACTCCTGACACCACTGGTAGGACTTTGTGAACAAGGTGGAGAAGATCCGAATGGACCCAGACGACACTATGGCCTCATTTGATGTCACCTCCCTGTTCACCTGCATCCCTACATCAGAAGCCACAGAGATGGTAAGGACGTGCCTCACACAAGACAGCACACTCAAGGAAAGAACCAACCTCACGCCAGACCACATCTGTGACCTGCTGGACCTCTGCCTGACCACCACTTATTTCCAGTACAATGGGAACTTTTACAGACAGAAGCACGGCTGTGCGATGGGATCATCTGTGTCTCCTATTGTGGCCAACCTCTACATGGAAGAAGTGGAGAGAAGAGCCTTGAGTTCCTTTTCTGGAACCACCCCCACCCACTGGTTTAGATATGTGGATGACACCTGGGTGACCAATGAAGTGCAACGGTTCACAGAACACATCAACGCATATTGGCACTAACATGGGCACTGTATATGAAAAAAAGGCCTTAAACTTCCTGGTATTGTGTTCACAATGGTGGCATTGATCCCCAGCCTCTGTCACACAGTCTGTTCAGTGTGGGGCCCCTTAAGGTCTGTGTTCCACACATGCACAATGGGTAGGCAACCACCGGATTGTATAGTAAGCACTGACAGACACCTGCTTTTATGGTCATTTCCTCTGTAAATTAGCTTGTTGATGCTACTATGTAATATTATGTACCTGTAAATGGTGAGTGTGTGTACTCTTTATTCAATGCTGTCTCTAAAAGTTGTGCCCCGTGTGAGGGTTGAACTCACGACCTTCAGATTATGAGACTGACGCGCTGCCTACTGCGCCAACGAGGCCCAAAAACTGGGACATATGGTCTTTTTTTTTTTTTTTTTAAACAAAGATCTACAGCAGGGGTCTCAAACTCAACTTACCCGGGGGGCGATGGGGGTCGAGGCTGGGTGAGGCTGGGCCACATCAAGTATTCCACAAAAAAGCATTCAGATATTCCAAAATACAACTGGTCCGATCTTCTCAATCTTCCAGGTCAGAATAGGGATGCAAATTATCGAGGAATTCATTAATCGTAAACTGATATGCAGCGATTTCCCCTCAGTTTCACTAAGATTAAAAGCTAAACATTGTTTACTAAATAAAAACTGCATGTCATATTCCTTAATGAGTGATTTGCTGTACCATTGGGGTCAAACAGGCTGGTTTGTTTGTAGGTGATTTTGTGTTTACAGATGCAGAGCTAGCAAATTTTAAAAAGGCTCTATCGACTTGCTAAAGGTAAGATTTGACCAGTCAAGGATTCTAATGACTACATAACACATCCTTTATTACATAAAGGTGTTGTAAACACATGTATTGAACAAATGCACTTCAGATAAAAAATCAAATCAGATAAAAATCATTGTGACATATATGTCACATCGGCCCTTTAGCCAAAAAATCGGTGAAAAATGATGTGACATTATGATGAAACTCTCGAGGGTTAAAAGTCACTCCTTCGAGCCGGATTTGAACCAGCAACCTAAGGATTTCAGTTTTACTGTCTCACTACAGTCCTCCGCTCTACCATCTGAGCTATCGAAGGGTGGGCTGAGAAAGAAATGCCTGAGCACAGCCGAGCGTTCATAGTTGACTCAAACACGGGTCATCTGTGCTTGATTTGAAAGTCAGGATTGGATTTGTGTGTTCATAAAGACCTGAAAAAAATCAGACCAGATTTTCATCATCCTGGAATGTAGCTTAAGACTTTGTGGTAGTATGACCACTTTACATCTTGACCATACTAGAATAGAATAGAATAGAATAGAATAGAATAGAATAGAATAGAATAGAACAGAATAGAATAGAATATAGACTTTGAGGCAAGGCGTCTGGACTTGTAGAGTTTTCTTGAAGACGTTTCGCTGCTCATCCAAGCAGCTTCATCAGTTCTAACTGTTTGGTGGGAAACATGGTTTATATGTGGTTGCAGACCTCAGTGGGTGGGTCTGGGTCAAACTTAGAAACAATAGCACTAAATGTTTCCATAATTACCTGTGATGATCTGGCAGGTGTGTCTAACGACTGGCTAACGACTATGAAACTGTCGGAGGGGGACTGGTTGACAGCCCTTTGTTCTTGCTGTGAGTATGTGCAAACTTCCTGGGAATGGATGGAATCACTGCATTGTATGTTTCCTGGGGAAGCCACTCCATGCCTGTATGGACTCCCCAAGATTCACAAGGAAGGAGTCCCCCTCAGACCCATCGTCAGCAGCACAAACTCAGTCACATACAACATGGCTAAGCACTTGGCTGAACTCCTGACACCACTGGTAGGACTTTGTGAACAAGGTGGAGAAGATCCGAATGGACCCAGACGACACTATGGCCTCATTTGATGTCACCTCCCTGTTCACCTGCATCCCTACATCAGAAGCCACAGAGATGGTAAGGACGTGCCTCACACAAGACAGCACACTCAAGGAAAGAACCAACCTCACGCCAGACCACATCTGTGACCTGCTGGACCTCTGCCTGACCACCACTTATTTCCAGTACAATGGGAACTTTTACAGACAGAAGCACGGCTGTGCGATGGGATCATCTGTGTCTCCTATTGTGGCCAACCTCTATATGGAAGAAGTGGAGAGAAGAGCCTTGAGTTCCTTTTCTGGAACCACCCCCACCCACTGGTTTAGATATGTGGATGACACCTGGGTGACCAATGAAGTGCAACGGTTCACAGAACACATCAACGCATATTGGCACTAACATGGGCACTGTATATGAAAAAAAGGCCTTAAACTTCCTGGTATTGTGTTCACAATGGTGGCATTGATCCCCAGCCTCTGTCACACAGTCTGTTCAGTGTGGGGCCCCTTAAGGTCTGTGTTCCACACATGCACAATGGGTAGGCAACCACCGGATTGTATAGTAAGCACTGACAGACACCTGCTTTTATGGTCATTTCCTCTGTAAATTAGCTTGTTGATGCTACTATGTAATATTATGTACCTGTAAATGGTGAGTGTGTGTACTCTTTATTCAATGCTGTCTCTAAAAGTTGTGCCCCGTGTGAGGGTTGAACTCACGACCTTCAGATTATGAGACTGACGCGCTGCCTACTGCGCCAACGAGGCCCAAAAACTGGGACATATGGTCTTTTTTTTTTTTTTTTAAACAAAGATCTACAGCAGGGGTCTCAAACTCAACTTACCCGGGGGGCGATGGGGGTCGAGGCTGGGTGAGGCTGGGCCACATCAAGTATTCCACAAAAAAGCATTCAGATATTCCAAAATACAACTGGTCCGATCTTCTCAATCTTCCAGGTCAGAATAGGGATGCAAATTATCGAGGAATTCATTAATCGTAAACTGATATGCAGCGATTTCCCCTCAGTTTCACTAAGATTAAAAGCTAAACATTGTTTACTAAATAAAAACTGCATGTCATATTCCTTAATGAGTGATTTGCTGTACCATTGGGGTCAAACAGGCTGGTTTGTTTGTAGGTGATTTTGTGTTTACAGATGCAGAGCTAGCAAATTTTAAAAAGGCTCTATCGACTTGCTAAAGGTAAGATTTGACCAGTCAAGGATTCTAATGACTACATAACACATCCTTTATTACATAAAGGTGTTGTAAACACATGTATTGAACAAATGCACTTCAGATAAAAAATCAAATCAGATAAAAATCATTGTGACATATATGTCACATCGGCCCTTTAGCCAAAAAATCGGTGAAAAATGATGTGACATTATGATGAAACTCTCGAGGGTTAAAAGTCACTCCTTCGAGCCGGATTTGAACCAGCAACCTAAGGATTTCAGTTTTACTGTCTCACTACAGTCCTCCGCTCTACCATCTGAGCTATCGAAGGGTGGGCTGAGAAAGAAATGCCCGAGCACAGCCGAGCGTTCATAGTTGACTCAAACACGGGTCATCTGTGCTTGATTTGAAAGTCAGGATTGGATTTGTGTGTTCATAAAGACCTGAAAAAAATCAGACCAGATTTTCATCATCCTGGAATGTAGCTTAAGACTTTGTGGTAGTATGACCACTTTACATCTTGACCATACTAGAATAGAATAGAATAGAATAGAATATATACTTTGATACTCTCACAACGCTCCTCAAGGTAAAACGTCTCTAAGATGTCAAACTTGTGCAAAATATTGTCCATAACCAGATCAAATCGATTATTTTTGCGATTATTCAAGTACTCGGATCACGCGTAAATGTCATCGTTTTCCCAATAGAAACAGCTGCAGCGTCAATGCTTCAGTCTAGGGCTGGGCGATAAAAATGATAACGATAATTATCGCGATATAACTTTTTTCAATAACAATATGACAAAAGTTCGATAATGCTCAATAAATGTGTACACGTTGTGTGACGCTGCACATGCGCATTGCATGCTGGGCTCTCGAGTGCTACATGTGGAGCTGCACCGTCACTGTGAGGAGCTGTGACTTGGAGGAGTGGTGAGAGAAAAATTAACGGCACAGACAACGTGGAAGACACAAAACGTCTGTAGTGTGGAGATATTTTGGCTGTTTTGTTTTTGTTTGTTTAAATTATACCTAAAGCACTTAGACCTTGCACATGCAGCCACGCTACTTTTTTATGTTTTATAACATTATGTGTTTTATTATTATGTGTTTTATAATATTCGAAGTCGACAAAAGCATGTTTTACAAAGTCGCTTACGGTTCAACTTTTGTTTTCTCCAAAAAGAGGACACTTTAGGCTTTCTATTAGTATACTCCGCCATGTCTCTGTCTTGTTTACAGGCTGTGTCTATGGGAAAGTCAGTGTCCAATCGGACGATGGAACAAGATCACAAGGTGCTCAAACTCCAATTGTAGAGCTTTCCGCTCTCACATGGTATATCAAAGATGGTTGATTCGACAGGAGACGTATCACCCCTGACTAGCTGGGTCGTCTACACGGTTGAAAAGCAGCTCTGAATGCAATAATAGATGCGTAGCCGACCGTTATCTCAGCTGGAATGTCATCAAAGTCAATAGAGCGAATCGCACATTTTTTGCTTATAGTGTAATAAATTTGTATGGGTTATGGTTCTACTTTTTAGTACAAAGATATAGCATGTAATATTGATTTTATGGAGATTTTATTAAGAGATATACACCTTAGTTTTTTGAAGAATTGGTCATGTCATGTTTTGACAAATAAAGAGAAGCTTAACACCACAATTAACCATCTGGTTTCTATAAACTGTTCTCCTCTAAATGTGAAATAAATATAGATTTTACTTATCGTGTTAATTATCGATATCGACTGATATGGAAATAAATTATCATGATACATTTTTTGCCATATCGCTCAGCCCTACTTCACACCGCAACCTCCTCCATACCCGGCGCCAAAACCGTGTGTCTATGTGTCCGACCTGCAAACTGCTCACTCGCGTTTCGAACCCAGGACCTCTTGAACCCAAAACACTGATCATCCCACTGCACCACAAGAGAATCATTCTCAATGATGTCACTAACGAGTCGTCGAATGCTAAATTAGTTATCAATGCATTTTGCATTGGAATATTACTCGAGTAATTGTTGCAGCCCTAAAAAAAGTACATCATAGATATTTTCTATCAACCACAATGGTATTTGAGATGTTAGTATTAGTATTAGTATTAAATAACAATGTTGGTGATATAGCAGTATACAAAAGGGGTACTGGGAAACTCACTCTAAGCTTGAACTTGAAAACTTGAGAGCTCTGCTTTGTGTCCATTTGTTCCTCCAGTTCTCCCTCAACAACATGACTGTAAGGAGAAAGAGATCCTGTCTGACCAGCAGCTCTGTAACCAGAAAAAAAAATCCAGTCTGGACCATTTTGCACCGTTTGTCATCCAATACAAAGAAGAGCTCAACCATCAGGACCCACTGCTGACACCTGAGATAAAGTTACACAGAACAGGTATGCGAAACTGCAAACAAGCAGTGAATCCAGTGACTCATGCAGGATCCTATTCAGTTCTGTGCAACGTTTATATTAAGCTTAATGATCAAAACTGTGAAACATGTTTTCTTGTTCTAACCCTTTAGATCTCACTCAACAACACAATTTTAAGAAGAAAGAGCTGATTCTAGCTGACCAGCAGCTCTGTAACCAGAACAGGAACAGCAGCCTGGATTGGGAGGAACCAGAACTCCCACAGGTTAGAAAGGAACCGCATGTTCTCTCCAGCAGTCATGAGGAAGAGCAGCATGAACCGAGAGAGGAGACTGAGCCCTCTATATTGACTGTTGCTAATGAAAGGAACTATATTGAACTAGAACCAAGCTGTGACAGGATTGTCTCTCACAACTCTCCTCCAGGAAAAAAATCTGTAAAATGTAAACCTGGTAGAAAAGGTGAGAAGCCATTTTCTTGCAGCACATGTGGCAAATGCTTTTGTCGAAATCATGACTTAGCTATTCACATGAGAACCCACACAGGTGAGAAACCACATTGTTGCAAAACATGTGGGAAATGTTTTACTCAAAATGGTAGTTTAACTGCCCACATGAGAACCCACACAGGTGAGAAACCACATTCTTGCAAAACATGTGGGAAATGTTTTACTCAAAATGGTAGTTTAACTGTCCACATGAGAACCCACACAGGTGAGAAACCACATTCTTGCAAAAACATGTGGGAAATGCTTTACTCAAAATGGTAGTTTAACTGCCCACATGAGAACCCACATAGGTGAGAAACCATTTTCTTGCAAAACATGTGACAAATGTTTCAGTCAAAAAAGTAACTTAACTTTCCATATGAGAACTCACAGATGAGAAGCCATTTTCTTGCAAATTATGGTGGAAATGTTTTAGACAAAATAGTGTTTTAACTGTCCACAAGAGAACCCACACAAATAAGTCAAGTGTTTGCCAAACAGGTGTGACCAACTGAACTATTTGTTTAATGTTCTTTGGTAGGTTTTATTTCTGTGTACTATTGAATGTGAACTGACAGCTGAGATCTGTCATGTTGATTTGTGTGTATGTCGAAAAAACATTTTTTTATGCAACCAGTTCAATGAATTGGTTTCCTGAATGAATTGTTAAATAATTTATATAAAACTATGTTTTTTTTTATTTTAGATACTTTAGTAATCCCAGAGGGAAATTCTTTAAGGCTGCTGCCAAGCAGTGTCATACAATGACTAGCAAGGTGCGCCACAGGCTAGGGTGAAGTGTCTTGCCCAAAGACACACAACATTGACTTTAGGGAGGAGTTGGGATTGAACCACCAACCTTCCGGTTATTGGACAACCCTGCTATACCACTGTGGCGCTGCTGCCCCGAAAACACAAAGGCACTGCTGGGACATGTTCAATCAATTGTACTGCATTTCTGCAGTATCATTTCCTTAACATAGCATGTAACACTTGATAGCCCTGATTGTCTGTAGACAGTTGTCAATTAATAAATTCAAATTAATTCTATAAAACCTGACTTATTTTTCTACGAAGGTTTGAATTTTGAGACTGTTTAAACAAGAGAGAAAAGTGTGACAATGTGCTGCTATGTGGTGGCAGGGCAGCAAGTAGGTGGGCCCTGGTAAGAAAAAGAGGGGCTGCCCAGCTGTAGCAGTGGTGTAAAACAGCTGACCCTGGCGAGACAGGGGGCTAACCCAGGCACAAGTAGGCACACACACGGCCAGGTGCCATGGATGGACAGTGGCAGAAGATTAAAAGATGAGTAGCAGTCAAGGAGGGGCTTGATGGCTTTAGAAGGAAGGGATTATGCCTTGTTTTTGCAACCGGTTGCTGACTCAGGTCTTCTCGTATCATTTTTGATCTGCAATAAAGACTCTGACTCTGAGTTTGCCTGTCTACAGTTGTCTTTGAGACTGTTGGTTTTGTAGATGTGAGCTTTATTGACCTCAGTTCTCATATTTCAAAAGAATGTACAGAACAACAACAATTTGTTATATCTTCCATCATTATTTCAGGTGAGGGAAATGAGGAAATAGTTCTTAGAAACGACACAATTTATTAGCCTCTGTCTAGCAACTTGGCAGAGCTCAACTCATCCTCATACAGGGGCATACTCAACATTACATGCTTACGTACAACGTAACTATGGTTACCCGTAGGGACCAAAATACATAACAATTTGGACTACTGGTAAATGATGGCTTTAGAGGACCTGCACAGCTCAGCTGAAATCATTCAGACCTCAGTGCTACATATGATGGTATCATTTGATGGACTGTGTAGTCCTGTTTGGATGTCAGATTTTATAAGGTCCATAGCTTCTGTTTTACAATGTGTTATTTTTGGCCCACAAGCTAAACAGAACCAGAAGTGCAAAAATTGACTGATGAAAATGATATTGAGCATTTCCTTACCTCTTTTCACATCTGACAACATCATTTCACAGACACTTTGTGATGAAATGACGTCAGCACAGTGTGTGTAGTGTGTACTTGTAACATCAGCTAGACCCATGTAGAAGGCAGATGTGGACTTTTGTTCAATAAGTGTCTTTGACTGCGGAGATTTTCAAACAGGTCTCTGAATAATAGGAGGAGGATCCTGCTGTGAGCTCCACTGGAGACACTGCTGCTGCTTCTTACTTCTTGGACCACCCGTTATTAATACATTGTGTTGAACAGGTGTACATAATAAAGTGTCTGCTGGGTGTAATGTTGTTATTACTCCCATCAGTGTTTTACAAAATCTTCTCATATGTCCTGTTTATTTCTGTTACCAAAAAAGAGTCCAAACAAAACAACAGTGTGTTTGGGATGTCTCACAGCTTGTTCTCCTCCTCTGAGCACAACTTTTTTTCTGGGGTCATATTTAAATACTGTTGTGTAATTGGTCAGAATTTTGAAAAGTGTGTAGTGATTGGAGAAAAGTGGAAAAGCCTCTCCACTAACTGAGAATCCACACAGGTCAAACAGTACTGTCTGCCAGACCTGTGGTTCAGTCTATTATCATGCTAGGCGCACGTACACGCCCACCTCTGAACATTATCAGCTCGTTACACATTAAGGAAACTGGTGTTTGGGCAAAAAAGCAAAACCATGGAATCATGAATAGTATCAACAAATCTTCCTCCTCCTCCTGAAATGACTGCAAACCTGATGCTCCGCTTCTTTGTCTCCAGGAGTCCTAATTCAAAGGGACTGTTTTCATTTGTTGATGTTTACATGTAGAATGTGTGATTTATGATGCTGCTGCTCAGATGTTTTCATGATGTTTTACCACGATTAAAGAACACGGTGATGTAGTGACTTGTTATATTTAATGTAAGTACTAAATGGTATTAAATACTAAAGTGTGGAATGAGAAGAGACTCATGTGTCTGCATGTCAGTAACACAAAAGAACAGCTTAGCAGAACGGTTGTCATGTGATTGAGGTTTGACTGAGAGCTCGTTCGTTCGAATCAATGAATTGCTAAGAATGTGAATCAAATAAATGAATTTTGGAAAACAGTATTTTCTTTAAATACACAGCAAAAATAAACAAATAGCATGCAGACATGAAAGAAATGACACACTGCTGTGACAATGGCAAAGCAGTGAGCCCCCTGCTGGTGATCAGCTGCATGTACCAGAAGCAGAGGAGGATCCGACTGTCTGACCTCTGATTCTTCTGTCAGCATCAGACACATCACAGTTTGATCAGTTTTCAGATCACACACAGCAGCATCAGTAACACTGAGCAGACATTACACACTCCATCAAACACACACACACACTGCTCACTTATAACAGGGATAATAAGTTAAGTTCTTTACAATAAATTCACATTCACATGTTATTATCACTTCACACATGGCACAGTATATATGGCAGAGAGTTAAAGGTGGAATATGTAGTCAGAGTTAATACCAAATATTGACACTAGGTGGCAGCACTTCAGCCTCCATCCACTGCTGCACTACCAGCACCACTCTCAGTGCTTTTTGTTTCCATTGACTGTACAACATGATTCAATCCATGTTATTTATATGACAAACTATGTGTAGTGTTTCTATGTGTGTAGCTGACATGTTGCTCAGCTTCCATTGGACACATATACTAGATGGAAGCTGCAGCAGGATTGGCTGATGACTGATCACAGGTGTGAACAATCAGCCGGTGACGAGTGGAGCAGGAGCAGCTGCCCATGCTGCAGAGACACAAACAGCAGCAGCACTCTGTGACCCATGTCCACTCTGTGTGTCCTCCAGACAGTCTCAAGATTAAGATTAAGAAACCTTTATTAGTCCCACAATGGGGAAATTGCATTTTTGCAACAGCAGGTACAGACAGCAAAGGATAAGTTAAGAAAAGATATATATGATAAAATAAACTACCAATAAAATATAGAATAGAATCATCAACAGTTTACATATGAACAGTTGTTGCACAGGTGAGTGGAGGGAGAAGTGGTCTGTAAGAAAACTGTACATAGTGCATCAGAAACTAAATAAATAATGTGTTGTACACTGTGGTGTGTGAATATTGCTCCTATCAGAAGTGGTTATTATACAGTCTGACAGCAGCAGAGGTTGTGTGTAATGACGCGGCTCACCAGCAGAGGGCGGGTGACGGAGCAACAAGCAGAAACTACAGAGGAGAAGAGACACAACAAAGATCAGAACAGACACACTCAGCTCTTCTCTCTGAGACCATGATGATACTGTCACATATCATCACTGCACATGTTTTTGGCTGCACGTCTGGAAATGAGAGGAGACAGAACATTATCATACATGTTGCATAAGTAAAGTCACATGACATGCACCACTGTAAATAAAGGAAACCACATCCAAGACACTTAGAGCACAGAGCCCAAGAAATAATATAATCTAAAGGTCACAAGACACAAGACGAACAGAACAGAACAGAACAAATACTTTATTTATCCCAAACTGGGAAATGTTTTCTATTGCAGCAGCAATGTACAGGGTCAGTATCATCCTATCTGCTGGTAAAAGTCTTTCTCCCCGTCGGGGAATCGAACCCCGGTCTTCCGCGTGACAGGCGGAGATACTATCCACTATACTAACGAGGAATGCTGACAAGCACCATCTGTCATAGCAGCAGCCACCTGGTGCGGTCATGTGTCAGCTGGGGTGTGACGGAGTGGCTACGTCAGTAACTGTGGGCAGACTGCAGGTGTGTGTGCACCCAGACACACACAGGTCCCAGCTGAGAGCAGCCGGACCTTCCTGTCCTCCTGTCCATCACTGTCCAAGGTGAACCGACACCACCAGACCACAGGGCCATTATTTATTTAGCAGGAAAGAAGAAGATGCTCTGCAGCATTCAGGTGTGTTAACACAGTGCAGAGAGAGGAAGACATGAACAATGGTGTCAGAGCAGCAGCTGTTGCTGCATCAACCTGGAAATCAAACTGTTTATATATATGCACAAACTGTACGTTCATAAGTCACATGACATGCACACTGTAAATAAAGGAAACCACATATTTTTAAGACTCTTAGAACACAGACAGAAGTATGAATTATATATGGTTACAATCAAAAATAACTGAATGCAAATAAATGATTTTGTGGAATTTAAATCAAAACCTAAAAACACCAGAATCAGCAAATCACATGTTTGCATTACAGTGGTCCCTCCTATAACCAGTTCACCTCTCACCTTGTTTTTCTCTTACAGCTCATTGAGTTCTGGTCCGGATAGTCCGTAGACCAGTGTCAGTCCATCTCCAGAATGCAGAATGCTGCTGAAAACAGGTTTGATCTTTGGTTTCATTCTGTAATACTGGACTTATTTCCTATGAAGGTTTGAACTCTGACAGTGTTTAAACAGAGAGAACGGAGTTTAAAGTGTGCAGTGAGGGGTTCACAGCCTTAAAGCATCTAGAATAATCAAACATGGAGCTGACTACTTCCAGAGCTCCGCTGTCATGGCTCTGCAGGAGGCCAGCACCTGGTCGGCCTGTTCGAGGACACCAACCTGTGCGCCATCCACGCCAAGAGGCTCACCATCACGCCCAAAGACATCCAGCTGGCCCGCTGCATCCACGGAGAGAGAGCTTGAAGTGTCCGCGGCTCCTCAAACCACAGCGGCTCTTTAAGAGCCACCTCAGTGTCCTCTAAAGAGCGGCTCCTCATCCTCTGCCTCTGCTGCTCATCACTCTGTCTGATGCACAGAATAATCAGTCTCTTCTGAAATAAATATCATCTTTTATCTTTTGTAAGATGCAGTGTAATAATACACATGTTGAACTCTTCAAGATGAATAATGGTCCGTCTCAGGGACATTTATTTATTGGTTGGTTCAAGGATGTAATATCAAACTGACACCGAGGAATATTTAACAGGAAACTATAATAAATGTTTTACAATAAATACATAATATCATTTATAAATAGCTTTAATAAGTATAGGTTTATTATGTGTAAAAGCATGATGACCTATGGAATGATAACACTAAAAAACTCTGCTGCTCCAGGAACGGTACAGGCGGTGACTCCTGCAGTCCGCCATCAGACTCATCATGTAATTTAACCACAGGGATTAATAAAGTCATTCTTGAAAATATTCATGTATTGTTTCTATAGTTTTATATGTTTAGTAAATATAGGTTTATCACTGCTTTAGTATATAAGTAAACACATGAACTAACACTAACAAAACAAACCCCAGTGAACCAGGTGGAGCTGTGCAGTGTGCAGCAGCATGATCACAGAGCTCCTGTTTGAACGGGCAGTGAGGATGAGCTCTCTGAGTGGGGGCTCTGGGCTCTTGACGCGGGTTCTTCTCCACATCGTATCCTCCGGCAGCCAGAGCCTTCTGGAGGG
Source organism: Parambassis ranga (assembly GCF_900634625.1). Classification (NCBI taxonomy): domain Eukaryota; kingdom Metazoa; phylum Chordata; class Actinopteri; family Ambassidae; genus Parambassis; species Parambassis ranga. Next base: position 940,733 of record NW_021144801.1, on the reverse strand, counting down.
CGGCTGCAGACACGCCGCTCCGCTCCTTGGAAGCGGCCAGAGCCGTTGCTTGACACTATAGGGGCCCTAGGTAAGAAGGTAACACTGGGGCCCTCCGGAAGGTTGTTGGTTCGATCCCAACTCCTCCCTAGTCACTGTTGTGTGTTCTTGGGCAAGACACTTCACCCTAGCCTGTGGCGCGCCTTGCTAGTCATTGTATGACACAATTTCCCTCTGGGATTAATACAGTATCCAAAATTAAAAAAATTAAAATAAATATCTGTTCATTTAACAACTGTAACTGTGATTGTTGTCGATTACAGAAAACATTCAGTCTTTGTTATTTTAAAAAGCTGCACAAATAATGAAAACCAGATATGTTGGCAACAGTTTACTGTATTTGGGTTTAAATAAAATACATTACATATATATGAACAAACTCAGTGATCATTATTATCACGTGCTGTCCTCAGGCAGGTGAAGACTGGTCTGGTGCAGCTTCTGGCCATAAGATCACAGAGCTGTGGAGAGAATATCACAATTACACAATGTACAGTAAATACAGCATAAAGAGAGCAGCAGTAAACTGAACAATGAAAACAGCAGCAGGTCTATGACAGAAGACGCTGCTCTGGAGGTGACCAGGAAGACAAACTCACAGGAAGGGTGGGTCATAAAATGGGGTCCTGGGGATGAACACATTCTTTCAATCAAGATCTGGATTTACAACCTTAGCTTGATATCAACCAGAGCTGTCTCCAAAGAGCAGACAACAGCTAACAGAGGAAATGAATTACAAAAGTCTATGAGAAGTAGGGAAATGACACACTTCTCAATACATTCAGTAAACCTGTCTTCCTTTGATCTTCTGTAAAACTTACTTAACACATAAGTACTTATAAGTACTTATAAGTAAGTACTTATAAACACATTACAGTAATGTAATGTGTTTATACTAATAGTAATACCTACCTGTCTGGAAGTACTGTGGCCACCGCAGCGTAGCATGTAGCCGCTTCTGCTCGGCCAGTCGTCGCCAGGTGAAGTCGTACCGATAACCACTCTTGTCTCACATCTTTCTGCATCAAGACATTTTCTGGTTGTGGCTTTTCCGACTCACTGGTAATTTCTCTGCCATATTGCGCCGTATTCGGTGTTTTCACCAGTTGAGTCTCGCTGTAACTCAGCACTGACGCTCATTACTTCTCTGGTGCCTTGGATTGAGTCTCCGCGGTTCTCATGGTGTGTTCAAGGACCGCCTCCCGCTCTCAGCTGATCATAACTACACTCTGACTGTGCTTGTGTTGCAGCTACGAACTGAACATGGCAGAAGAAGCTCCAGCTCCAGCCGTCGCTCCGGCCGAAGCGCAGAAGAAGAAGGTCTCCAAGCCGAACAAGTCCGGCCCCAGTGTCAGCGAGCTCATCGTGAAAGCTGGGGCCGCTTCCAAGGAGCGGAGCGGCGTGTCTGCAGCCGCCCTCCAGAAGGCTCTGGCTGCCGGAGGATACGATGTGGAGGCCATCGAGAGCCTGGTGGCTAAAGGGACCCTGGTCCAGACCATGTTCACTGTTGTTGGCAGAAAAGTCAGATAGCAACAAACTGCTGTCTTACATTCATCCTTCAGCTCTGTGTTCTAAGAGTCTGAGAATATGTGATTTCCTTTATTTACAGTGGTGCATGTCATGTGACTTTACTTATGCAACATGTATGATAATTTTCTGTCTCCTCTCATTTCCAGACGTGCAGCCAAAAACATGTGCAGTGATGATATGTGACGGTATCATCATGGTCTCAGAGAGAAGAGCTGAGTGTCTGTTCTGATCTGTGGATGCTTGTGTCTCTTCTCCCCTGTAGTTTCCTGCTTGTTGCTCCGTCACACGTCCTCTGCTGGTGAGCCGCGTCATTACACACAACCGCTCATGTAATGAGGTGAATTTATAACTTTTGACTTTATATGTAGGAGGGATTGATATTGGAATGAGGAGGCTGCAACCTGCGATGGCACCACTAGATGTCAGCTTCTCATAGTGTTGGTGGTTCAGTGGTAGAATTCTCGCCTGCCACGCGGGAGGCCCGGGTTCTATTCCCGGCCAATGCAATGACACTTTTAACTGAGGAACATGTGAGGGGGCATATATTCACCTTCACATCTATGCTGTTGTTCAGTAAGCTGTTTTTATGTGTTATATGTTGCTGCCCTCCAGAAGGCTCTGGCTGCCGGAGGATACGATGTGGAGAAGAACCCGCGTCAAGAGCCCAGAGCCCGCACTCAGAGAGCTCATCCTCACTGCCCGTTCAAACAGGACCTCTGTGATTATGCTGCTGCACACTGCACAGCTCCACCTGGTTCACTGGGGTTTGTTTTGTTAGTGTTAGTTCATGTGTTTACTTATATACTAAAGCAGTGATAAACCTATATTTACTAAACATATAAAACTATGGAAACAATACATGAATATTTTCAAGAATGACTTTATTAATCCCTGTGGTTAAATTACATGATGAGTCTGATGGCGGACTGCAGGAGTCACCGCCTGTACCGTTCCTGGAGCAGCAGAGTCATCATGCTTTTACACATAATAAACCTATACTTATTAAAGCTATTTATAAATGATATTATGTATTTATTGTAAAACATTTATTATAGTTTCCTGTTAAATATTCCTCGGTGTCAGTTTGATATTACATCCTTGAACCAACCAATAAATAAATGTCCCTGAGACGGACCATTATTCATCTTGAAGAGTTCAACATGTGTATTATTACACTGCATCTTACAAAAGATAAAAGATGATATTTCTTTCAGAAGAGACTGATTATTCTGTGCATCAGACAGAGTGATGAGCAGCAGAGGCAGAGGATGAGGAGCCGCTCTTTAGAGGACACTGAGGTGGCTCTTAAAGAGCCGCTGTGGTTTGAGGAGCCGCGGACACTTCAAGCTCTCTCTCCGTGGATGCAGCGGGCCAGCTGGATGTCTTTGGGCGTGATGGTGAGCCTCTTGGCGTGGATGGCGCACAGGTTGGTGTCCTCGAACAGGCCGACCAGGTGCTGGCCTCCTGCAGAGCCATGGCAGCGGAGCTCTGGAAGCGCAGGTCGGTCTTGGCTGTGCGCAACGACGAGGAGCTCAACAAGCTGCTGGGCGGAGTGAGCATCGCTCAGGGCGGCGTGCTGCCCAACATCCAGGCCGTGCTGCTGCCCAAGAAGACCGAGAAGCCCGTCAAAGCCAAGTAAGGATGGAGACTCGCAGACTGCTGGAAGCAGCCCCACAAAGGCACTTTTAAGAGCCACACACTCTCTGACGTTAAGAGCTCTGTACTGATGTGAAACAAATATTGATGCCGTGATTAATAAACATAAATAACCTGGTGACAATATATAGACAACCTCACACAACCCGAACAAATATATATATTTATATATATATATATATATATATATATGATGAACCAATCAATCATCACATTCTGATCACTGACAGGTGAGCTGAATAACACTGATGATCTGGTTACCATGGTAACTGGCTGGATATATGAGGCAGCAAGAGAACATTTGTGTGTCTAAGAACCAGCGTTAGTTTTGGGTTAGGCATTAAAAAACAGTGTTGTTGTTGTAGAGTCTGTCTGTGTGAATACATTAAATGATGTCAGCGATTCACTGAAAGGAAAGATCCTTCCTGCAGAGGATGGATCCTTTAAAGATGGAGGACGGGTTTGTGTGTGTGTGTGTTCTCCCACAGTGAGCATGTGAGTGTTGGACAGAACAAACAGCACACAGGTTAAACCTCAGCCGTGTAGCTGTGCCGCTTCCTCCGTGAGTCAGAGCAGGAAATGATTTGTGAGTTTGTGTAAAGCTTCACGGTTGTGGAAGGATTACTGAAAGTCCCGCTTCCTCAGCAGCAGCTGGCGAAACAAACACAGATTCCACTGCTGAGATATTGTGCACGACACCAGGCAGCTACTTTATTTGTAACTGCTGGAAATGTGAGTCACATAACAAATAAAGGAATCAGCATGTTGCTGTAAACACTGCATCACTCACCCACAAATAAAGCTTCACTTCATGACTGTTTCAGATAAAGCTCTGTAATCTCTGAGAGCAGAAACAAAGCGCTCATATTTCTAAATGTCTCCGCGCCTTAAATCCATGTTTCTTTTGTTTGATGGCAAATCTAAGTGAATGAAAGTGCAGAAAGACGGTTATTGATCTAATGATCCGGGCAGAGGGCGAGCTGTGTGGACTGTATGTGTGCAGGCCGGGGTCCGTCTTTGGAATACAAAGGCCGCTCTGCACTGGAGCACTCTCAGCAGCATGTCTGTGAATCACTGTGTGAGCTCAGGCAGAAAAACTCAGGTTAACATCCTGATTTCATCCTGAAGTGAGATCTGCAGTTCTTCCATGAAGAAACACAAAGTACGACAAACAAACACACCAACAGCCAATCAGAGCGAGCGAGCAGACCGGGAAGCACCACCGACCTGACAAACATGGCTCCAACCAAAACACACAACAACACGGCCCAGGAGAACATACACACCGGGGGGAATATGGCATCAACAACAACAACATGCGTGTCTTTACTATGTCTCATGGAGACACATCACACCTGACGACATCTGTCGTCCTCCATGTTTGTTTTTCTTCTGAAGTCACGTTTGATCTCCACACACACACATAAACACAGACACACACACAGTGTAGAATGTGTGTGTGTTCAGTGGATAAACATGAAAACTCTAAAACAGCTTTTACATGACAGACACAAGCAGAAAAACACTGAAGCTTCACAGACACATCATACGAGCTCTCTGAACTTCCAGGGGTCTGATGATTCATGCAGTGATGGTAATGGTCCAATAACATTTTAGGAAGCCTCTGTTAATCAACACAAGTAAACATGTTCACATTCAGAAGTCACGTTTTAGCTGCTCAGACCTGCACTACACCAATAAATGAAACCTTTCAATGTAACGTCCTAACATCATCAACTCAGCTTCCTGTCCACTTCTGTGTCCTCTGCTGTGCCATCATCAGCTCTGAGACAGAGACATGAATGTAATAAAAGAGGACCTGAGACTGAACCCTGTGGAACACCGAACGTGACGTGAGATGTGATAAAAACCAACCGGGTTCAGTGTGTGATGAGCACACAGGTCTGAAGAATCAACTCGAAGCTAAGATAAAAAGAATTAAAGGCGAGCTCTGTGGTTACAGAAGGTCTGTGCTGAGACTGAATCAGGTGGATCATCCAGAACAATCTGTGCTTCCACTGTTCAGCTTAGAGTCCTCCTCCACTGACTGCACATGGTTAAAACATTAAGAGCTGAAAGATATTTTTCTCCGCTGTGAGTAAATCTATTGCTACATGCGTGATAACTGTCATCCTTCAGTGTGTGTAAACAGAATCATTAGCGGGCTGCTGCAGACCTCTGCCTTCTGTGCTGAAGGTGGCTGATTACTGGGTTTGGTGTTAACAAAGAAATCAGCCGGGGAAGAGTATTGGCATCAGCACCGGGTAGAAGCAGACTGCATCAATTCTGTTAATGAGTTCTCCACCTCTCTGTCCTCCTCTTCTTTCTTTATTCCCCTGTGCCGTCTGCTGAGCTGGTGCTTCTGCAGGAAAAGATGGCTGGAGGATGGAGAGCAGCCAAACTGGCTCATCCATGAACTTTCAAAGGTCACACGATATCCTGGCAAACAGCCACAGGACACGGAGTGCTACAGTAGCACGGTGCTGTTCAGTCAGTGGTGTCTTGTTGATCTGCTGGAGGATGAGAGCATTATAAGGCTGCAGGTCCTCGTCTGAAGCAGTGTTTGTCTTGAGTAATGCAGCCCCTCACGTTCATGATAGAAAATATGAGCCTTAAATTCCCTTTTTCCTATGAAAATATTATCAGAGGAGCATCGTTCTTCATGCACTGACTGCTCATTTTCTTTGAGAAATGAAAACCTGTGGTCGGCCTCTCTCTCACACACTCAGTGTAATCACTGCACTGCATACCTCCACGCTGTCTGGACTTTGATAAAATCCCGGCTGCACTTTAACTACACAGTTTGACTCTGTTTTTTTCCATTAACTCCACTTTTTTTCTACCTGACTTGCCATATCTTGCAGGTGTACATGACACAGGCGGCGTCCTCGCAGCGTGATGTGTGCGGCGCCGCCGGCTGCTGTAAGCAGATTCTGCTGGTGATACATGAACAGCCTGCCTGGAGCTTCTGTGCTGTTTGTCCACAGGGGGAAACTGATGAGGTTGACTCAGGGGTCATCAAATCCCCGCTGACAGAGCTCTGCTGCCGACCACTGCCACGGGTCAGCAAAGGTTAACTCGTTCCTTTAACTCCACACACCTCCCAGTGCAGCTCTGTAAATCATTTTAAGCTGCTTCAACCTAAAAACCTAACTTCATCTGCTGCCTGAGTTAACTGGTCAGACTGAAGGTTCACTGAGCACTGCGTCGGACTTAAACCACCTCATCCATAAACTGTAAATAAAGATGGACAAAGTGGCTCCGCCTCCACCCGTTGAAGGTAACTCCACCTTGGAGCCAGAGAGAACATCACTCTCCTAATGTTTTCAGCATTGAGCTCAACACAAACAGGATGCAGTTTACTTAATGTTTCCCAATAGCATCATGCTAAGTTACAGTTAGCTGCTGAATGCTAGCTGGCCGTTTGTAAGCTGCTTGAATGTGTAATTAAAGCTAATGATTGGTCTGCTAATCATGTAAGCCTGCTGGGTAGGGTTGTTCAAATTAATTAAAATTTAGCATCCAGGTCTGCCTCGAGCCCCAGGCTTGTGGTGCTCTGTTTTCAAGATTCAAGATTCAAAGGGCTTATTGTCATGTGCACAGTATAGAAACTGGTTTCCCTGTACAATGAAATTCTTACTTTGCTGCTCACACTGAATGCCATAAAGGTTTAAGAAGTCAAAATAGAATAATTTGCAAAAGAGCAATTTGAAGAGCAAAAAGATGCAAATAAGTACACAAAAATATAAACTATGGAAGTAAATGAAGCTACATACATATACATGTAAATGTGCATGTGTGCTACATCAGCTGTTGTGCAAATTGAGCAGAGAATGAATCATAGTGCAAAAACTATCAGGAGGTAAACAGCTGTACATGTGCAGTTATTGGATTGGATATTAAGGTGCATAAAGAAAGAAATAGATAAACAGTATTGCAGTTACTGTTACTGCATGCAAACATGTCAGCATGTAAACAGTCAGTGTGTATGTGCAGGGTACAGTCCATTTTTTACTGTTGTGTGTGTGTGTGTGTAAAATTAGAAGGCTAGCAATCTAAGCTAGCATAGCCAGCCAGAAGTAACTTAGCTAAACTGCATATCTGCTAGCATCCTAACTAAAAAATGTACACTTGAAACTACTGCTGATCAGAACCTGTCACAAACATAAACTTATTTATTTGTCTTTCTATTTACTGTCATTAGTTTTTAAATTTTTTGTTTGGACACACCAAGCACTTGTTCAGAGGGTGCAACCCCCCATTAAAATACATGGGATCTGCCCTGAGAGGAGTAACAGGAGGCTGACACACCTCTCTCTCCAACATTACTTAAGCTTAATTAGGCAGGCAGAGCTGTTACCATGGTGACAGGCTGTCACACAAGAAGCATACAAAACAGCCATATTTGTAGTCTTTATCAGACTTTAGGCATTATATCTGTCATATTGATCATCCTTCAGCTGTATAGTATTCGGTATTACTTCTTTGTCAATCATTATGATATCTGCCATATTCATCGCTATGGAGCTGTTTGCTACATGTCCACATTGCATATACTGTGTTGTAGAGCAGTGGTCCCCAACCACCGGGCCGGGGACCGGTACCGGTCCGTGGGTCATTTGGTACCGGGCCGCACAGAAAGACTGAGCAAAACATATATTATTCATTATCTGAGTCTGAAAGCTGTTTCATTTATAAATCGATCAGATTCATCCGCCTGTGCCTTTAAGCACCTGCCCAGACGCTTGTCTCGGTCACGGGATACGGAACCCCAAAATTAAGCCCACAAGCAGCAAAAATAAATAAAAAACAAACGTCTTTGGAGAGCTTCTTCGGAAAGGGGAAAAGGCCTAACGAGGAGACAGAAGAAGAGGAGCCTACCCCTTCAAAGAAAAAGAAACCCGCATTTAAAAGACTATATCAGGAGTCCTATTTAAAATACGGATTTATTGCAACAGGTGATTCTCACACACCCAGTCCGCTCTGAGTGATATGTGGCGACAGACTCGCAAATGAGGCAACGAAGCCTTCAAAACTGCGAGACCGAGCACCCTGCATTAAAAGACGAGCCATGGAAGAAAACATGAACAAGAACGACTGAAGCAATTAATGACGGCCAAAACAAAATTACGGAGTGGACTGGAAACACACTTCGGGTGTCATGTCTCCCATTATCCCCAGATGGGACCGCCTCATTGCTGAGAAAGCTCAAAGGCTCCCACTAATTAAGCATAAGAGTAAGAGTCTGTTTATGCACTTTTTTTTTTTTTTTTTTTTTTTTTTTTTTTTTTCTGTGCCGGTCCGTGAAAGTATTGTTTTACATGATACCGGTCCGTGGTGCAAAAAAGGTTGGGGACCGCTGTGCAACATCTTGTGATTCTGGCGGTGTCCATATTTTTTGTCTGAAGGCTTCAGTTGGGACAAAAACAGAAGTTGTTTAGAGGGTGTTTTTACATTGGAAACACATTAGGAGGGGGACAGAGAGAGCTGCAGTCAGGGGCATTAAGAGCAGCAATAAACATTCAGGTTGCCATGGATACAGGCAGGCATGCCTTTGATTCAAAGGCATACCTTTGATCCTGTGTCAGCCTGTCACCACGGTAACAGCCCAAAGGTATATAAAGGTACACCTTTTTGCAATAAAGGTATTGTTGGTCAGTTCCAAAGACAGACACAGCAGGATATTTTGGGGAGTTCCGTGGAGACGAACCTGCCTGAAGTGCAAAGCAATAGGCGTCCTAAAGGAGAATAATTTCAAGCGTGATTACTGGACTAAACACAGAGAACAGAAGGATCAGAGAAGAAGGAGAAACACAGCTGCAGAGGAGGCTAACATCTTAGCAACAGGTTTCTTCATACAGTCAGATTCGTGGTGAGTACTAACAGTAGTGAGTGATAAGTGCAACTTCATCGCGTTCATTCAAAGAGAGAGAGGGAGAGAGAGTCGTGTGCATTTACGCACATGCTGTGTGTGTGTGTCTGTGCGTATTGGGGCGAACTCCATTCTGTGTGATAGAGAGACCAGAGAAATGTAAACCCAGGGACTGTAGAGACGGTGGAGCTCTCTGTGAAGTTACATTGATGTTAGACTCAACTCAAAAAAAAGCTGGGAGGAAGCTGTTGTCTACTTAAAGTTACAGTAGATGGTATTATTTGGCTGATGATCTGTTGTTTGCCATATCTGCAATGGACATAAGGAGAAGGGTTACAGGCTGGAATTAGTAGATCTGATTCCAGAATCGCAAAACAACATGTCCACATAAAAATCATTTAGTCTCCCTAAGCCTCAGCTATTATTCCAAGATCAGACAATTCACCTCCTATTCAAAGCAATTATCCAGCTGCTGTTCAGATTAATTCAGCTGCTCTTATGACTAATTCAGCTTGTGTTCAGAGTAATTCAGCTCTTGTTCTGCCATTCAGCTTCTATTCATATGCATTCTGATGTGTTTTTTAATATTTTTAGAGTTCAAAGCAATGCTTCAGCTTCTGCAATCAAGAGAGAAGCGCGAGAAGAAAGAGCGCCAAAAACAAGAGAAGCGTGCGATGAAAGAGCGCCAAGAACAAGAGAAGCGTGCGATGAAAGAGCGCCAAGAACAAGAGAAGCGCGAGAAGAAAGAGCGCCAAAAACAAGAGAAGCACGAGAAGAACGAGCGCCAAAAACAAGAGAAGCGTGCGATGAAAGAGCGCCAAGAACAAGAGAAGCACGACAAGAAAGAGCGCCAAAAACAAGAGAAGCACGAGAAGAACGAGCGCCAAAAACAAGAGAAGCGTGCGATGAAAGAGCGCAAAAACAAGAGAAGCACGACAAGAAAGAGCGCCAAAAACAAGAGAAGCACGACAAGAAAGAGCGCCAAAAACAAGAGAAGCACGAGAAGAACGAGCGCCAAAAACAAGAGAAGCGTGCGATGAAAGAGCGCCAAGAACAAGAGAAGCAAGAGAAGAAAGAGTGCAAAGAACGAGAGAAGCGCGAGAAGAAAGGACAGACGGTGAAGCAGTTTATTGTGGAATCAGGCAGCTTGATCACTGGACTGGAAAAGGCCAACGGGACCGTCCTCACAAAAGAAAATGAAAATCTCAGAAAGGCTGCCGAAGAACATACCCAGTGTTCTTCCAAGTATGAGGAGCTGGCCAACGAAGCCTGCACTCTGAGGAGTGACCTACAGAAGGCCAACAAGACCGTCCAGGAAAAAGACAGTGTGATAAACCAACTGTCAGAGGACAGGTCCTCCTCAGAAGATCAGTTGAAGGAGTGTGTACACCAGTCTCTGACTCTGCAGCAACAGGTGACTCTAGAGTCAAGGGTAAAGTTGGAACAGCTCAGTGAAAACCTCAGAAAGGCTACCGAAAAATATACCCAGTGTTTTTCCAAGTGTGAGGAGCTGGTCAACGAGGTCTGCACCCTGAGGAGTGACCTACAGAAGGCCAACAAGACCGTCCAGGAAAAAGACAGTGTGATAAACCAACTGTCAGAGGACAGGTCCTCCTTCGAAGATCAGCTGAAACGTGAGCAGGAATCAAGAGAAAGCATTGAGATATACCTTGATGAGCTCAAGAAACATAACAGCAAACTTCATTCAGAGGTGGTTTATCAGGCTAATGTCATTACTGACCTGTCTGCTGAAAACACTCATGTCTGCAACGAACTGGCCAAGAGCAAGGCCAGGTTCAGACAGTTGAAGGAGTGTGTAGACCAGTCTCTGACTCTGCAGCAAAAGGTGACTCTAGAGTCAAGGGTAAAGTGGGAACAGCTCAGTGAAAACCACAGAAAGGCTACCGAAAAATATAGCCAGTGGTTTTCTAAGTGTGAGGAGCTGGCCAACGAGGTCTGCATCCTGAGGTGTGACCTACAGAAGGCCAACAAGACCATCCAGGAAAAAGACAGTATAATAAACCAACTGTCAGAGGACAGGTCCTCCTTAGAAGATCAGCTGAAACAGGAGCAGGAAGCAAACGAACCAGAGGAGCTCAAGCAACGTGACAGTGACCTGATTGCTGAGAGCAAGGATCCCTGCAACCAACTGTCCAAGAGCAGGGCCAAGTATAGACCGTGGGACCAAAGAGCTGGTAGAAAGACTGCCAACACGATTAAAATCACTGTAACCTCCAAAGAGAGAATGTGTCACATAGACACCAGACACCAGATCAAGGCCAAGGTCACACAGTTGGAGGACAGAGAGCAGGAAATCCTCCTTGCTCCAAGATGGAAAAAATTACAGAACCCACCGAAGAAAGAATGTGTCGCAGAGACACCAGAACACAAATGGGACAGGCTGTTCCACATACACGATCAAGGCTACCTAGACCAGGACAACCTACACGACCAGGAATACACAGACTACCAGGACAGCCGGGACTACAACAAAAGTGTAGACCACCAGGACCGATACAGCCTGGGCAACCCGAAGATGGGGATAGGGATAGTTGTGGAAAGGAGACAGGCGAAAGACAGACAGGAAGAAAGAAGAAAAAGGAGACAGGCAGAAGACACTGAAGTAGACCTAAGTCTCTGAATTTAACCTGATTTTTTTGACAGAATTTGTGCTTTAGTTGTACTGATGTGGCTGTGATCTCCCAGCACTGTTCTCCTGCTCCGGAATAAATAAAAATTCTTCATTCACTGTTAGCCATTCCACTCTCCACATAAGTTTGCTTCATTCATTCAGTTCCACTCTTTCATATCAGGGCCTATGTTTGCAATTACAGCCCCCACTCATGTCCTGTTCTGGTCATTGTGTGTCTGTCATGTCAGTTTATAGCCTTACTGTTAGTTTACATTGTTCACCTTGGCTTTTACCACTTTTATGCATGTTTTATCTTGTTTCCTGTACTTTGATTATTTTACTTTGATGTTATTAATACATGACTGACTGTCTGCAGCACTTTGGTCAATGAAAGTTGTTATTTTAAATGTGCTTTATAAATAAACTTGACTTCCATCCATCCATCTTCAAACCGCTTATCCGGGGCCGGGTCGCGGGGGCAGCAGTCTAAGCAGGGACACCCAGACTTCCCTCTCACCAGACACTTCCTCCAGCTCCTCTGGGGGAATCCCGAGGCGTTCCCAGGCCAGCCGTATATATAAGTGGGAAACACTATGCTGTCACAAAGAGGTCATTGCTGTAAAATTTGCAGTGATATTCAGAAGAAATGACAGATTTTTTTTGTTACTTTTAAATTTACAGAACAAAACCATTCAAAAACACATCTTCATTTGTACAAAATGAGATGTTTGTAGTGTTATACTTACAGTATAGTGTCAGATTTTTTTTCTGGAAACACTGTAACAACCATTTGAATTTGCAGGTTGCATCATGCTTGTGTAAGGCTTTTAATAGTTGCAGTGTCAATGAGTGTGTTAATGGGAGGCGCTTACAAAGGTGCACAAACAGCTGCAAAGTTATTGTTATTCACAAAGCAATCATCTATAAACTAGATGATTTCTTAGTGAAGTTATCATCTTAAACACAAATGTTTATTTGATTGTATTATTTATTTATTATATACTTCCAATATATATTGCCATTTATTAATTGTTGAATATGCTTATTTAAATATACTGAAGCTCTAATCCTAGATCAAATACTGCAACTCAAATTCCACACCAAAAGGGGGCGCTTATACGTTACTACACTACGTTTCCACAGAAGACGAAAGTTAGAAGAACTGACTGACTGACGTGAGGCATTTTGTTTTTAGCTTAGTTAGCTGAAATGCTGTACGTGCCCCAGCTGCTATCGAGTCGGCTGGAAGTTCTTATGAATGCGTGATACAGTTGTGTGAGCGCCGGAGTCCGTCAGATGTAATAGTGCACTTGAAAGAACATATTGTGGAAGGTGACTTGTTCCATGAGAGGGTGCGCACGCATGTTCAAAGTGAAATCCTCATTTACTTCCACATAAGGAAACACGGAGCTTTGCAGACGCAGAATAAGAGACATGTACAGAGAGTCACAGACACGGTTCCAAGTGTTACAGCACGGCAGAGAAACGGCTTCATTCGCACTGGATATATATGTCAGGAAACTTAAGCTTAATTAGGCAGGCAGAGCTGTTACCGTGGTGACAGGCTGTCACACAAGAACTGCATACAAAACAGCCATATTTGTAGTCTTTATCAGACTTTAGGCATTATATCTGTCATATTGATCATCCTTCAGCTGTATAGTATTCGGCTACTTCTTTGTCAATCATTACACATGATATCTGCCATATTTATCGCTATGGAGCTGTTTGCTACATGTCCACATCAAAATCAGCTATTATTCCAAGATCAGACAATTCACCTCCTATTCAAAGCAATTATCCAGCTGCTGTTCAGATGAATTCAGCTGCTCTTATGACTGATTCAGCTTGTGTTCAGAGTAATTCAGCTCTTGTTCTGCCATTCAGCTTCTATTCATATGCATTCTGATGTGGTTTTTCATATTTTTAGAGTTCAAAGCAATCGTTCAGATAAGCTTTCAAAGCAATGCTGCAGCTTCTGAAATCAAACTTGCATTTTCTTCAGAAAATGCCTTTTCTAGTTTATATTCAAGCCGTTCACACAGCAGCCACACAGGGCACTTCTCACACAGAGGAGTGATTCACTTCTGTCATACAATCCAGTCAAAGGCAGACAGCTGCTGTCTGGAATTAGCGACCTATCAGCCAATCAGAAAATAGAACTGCTCAGCTCATCTGTCTCTGAAACAATGACAAAATAAAGTGTTTGCTTCTGTAGGTAAAACAAAAGCAGCATCCACCAGTCACCTGGGAGCACTGCAGTGTTTGTCTTTGTGTCATTCATGATTTTAGTATAGATCAAATAATGTATTCAATATAGTGGAAGCTCACACAGAAACACTTGAAGTCTTGAGAGCCCTTCGCGGACACATGAACAGCGTGTCAGTGTGAACGTGCTAATTGTGATCTATATTTTCATTTACACCTCACAGCTACAAACTCTGCACCTAAAACACGTTTCCATCATTTCACTGTTCTTGAACACATTAAAGGAGGAGAGGTGCATGCTGGTGCATGCTGGGAAGTCTGTTCAAATGCTGCTCAAGTTTCTTTTGAAACTTAATGAGTTGAAAGAACTCTTTGATGATCAGAGGCAGCAGAAGAGGAGCTCAAAGGGTTAAATGCACTTTCATGCTATGGATGTTTAAAGCTAATAGTCCATCATGATTCTGTGTGTGTGTGTTAGTTTATCTCACCTTTATACCATTATTTAACCTTTATCCTAGAATTCTGGTAAAATAAAGGGTTAACTTTCAACCTCACAGCTCATGTCTGCTGGTCCTGATCAGTCGGTGGCCTCAGGCAGCTCCTCATCACTTCCTGGACGATGACCTGAGTCCTGGCTCAGTTTCTGGCTCTCAGGCCCGCATCTGTCGATAGTGTGAGTAAGTCAGGCATCAATAAAAATTAAACATTTAGCAGCACGCAGCTGATTAATGTGATTTTCCAAATGATTTTTCCTCCTGGCTCTTAGCTGTGAGGGCTACAGTAATTCCTCCCTAGATGGGTTTGCTTCCTGAATGTTAACTGTGGATCTCTGTGGAGACAACAGGCAGCAGACCTGCTGCATGTCAGCCAGCAGGTTCCTTCACACTGAAGCCAAATAACAACAGACAGCACAACAACTGCTGCAGCAGTCAAAGGAAACACTGACTGTTGAATCATGGAAACACTGTTTAACCTGTCAGACCCCGTTTCCACAAACACGGGTATCTGTGAAAACGAACATTTCCTTCCCTCCGTTTTCCAAAATAACATTGTGCACACATCATCGTTTTCATAAACGTTTCTGTTTACATTAACCCGCATAAATACGCTCAGAGAGCCGTCATGACTACGCCAGGCCTGTGGGGGGCAGTGTTGGCAGAAGGAGAAAGCCGTGCAAGCCAATCAGAAGCCTCATCGAAGCAGTCTGCCTGTTTGTGTCAGACGTTGTTCCAAAATTGCTGAAACTCGAGACCTAACATGTCTCTGCTCCTCTACACAGCACGAGGAGCTGTATTTGCAAATGCAAACGCTACCATTACTTCCATTACTAGACTACAGCTGCTCTTGCAGCCGTACTACACAAAAAAAGGTCGTACCAACTGACGCACTGCTGCAAACTCCGTTTTTGTCAGTTCAAACACAAATACACAGAGTTTTTAGAAAGAATTGTTTTCATAGGTGAAAACTCATTTATGTGTAAATAAAAGGCACAAAGGAAGGAAAAGTCTCAGTTTTTACACATACCTGTGTAACAAGGTCTCAGTCAGACTGAGTTACACATCGTCCAGCATGTACAGCTGAAACAATGACATCACTGATGTCAGTATTAGCTAACCTGCAGTGACAGCTTTGAGTACACTTCAGGGGACTGATGGAACCTGGACACATCAGCCCAGGATGGTGGACATTTTGAGACATTTGGACAAAAGAAGCACACTGTAGATCACAGTGCTGAAGAGAAGCCTGAGAGCACAGCGCTGTAACACTGAGGCTCTGCTGTGTGACACTCTCATCAGTTTATCTCCTGCCTGCGCTCCGTCACACAGGCCGGCAGTGTGTGTCCTCAGAAAGGTCAGGTTCTGCAGTTTTTGTCATTTTGAACCACCTCACTGTGATGTAGGGCTGCAACAAACGAGTATTTTGATACTCTGCAATTATTTTTGCGAATACTCGAGTACTCGGATCACACGTAAATGTCATAGTTTTCCCATAGATACGGCTGCAGCTAACAGCTAATGGATACCTGCTTTGGACCGCTGCAGTGTCATTGCTTCAGGCCGTGACCGCCTCCATGCCGGGCGCCAAAACGCGTATGTGTGTGTGTGTGTGTACAGTTTACACATTTTGAACCCCCCAATGACGTCTCTAACGAGTCATCGAGTACTAAATTAGTTGTCGATGCATTTTGCCCTTGAATATTACTCGAGTACTTGTAAAGTAATCGTTGCAGCCCTACTGTGATGAAGACTTTCAAAGATATTCTGAATGAATAAGAGGCGTCAGTGTGTCTGTCTGTGTTCATACCTGCACTGTGGGCTGAAGACAGTCGGCTCACTTCTTCATTCTCCTGTGCAGATGTGGGCTGCAGAGCTGCAGTCTCCTCAGAGACGGCGGTTGTTATGGTTTCATAGAACACACACAGATGGTGATGCTGCGAATAAAAAGGATGGAGGATACACAGAACCAAGACCCAGGCAGGAACAACGAGGGCGGGCAGCCAATCACAGAGGAGGAAAGACAACAGGAAGTAAAACAAACTGCCTACCAAAACAAAACAGGAAGTAGAAAAAAACTGAAACAGAACCAACTTAACACAAGAGAACATCCACCCACCCATCATCTGAACCAGAACCAAAGACCTTTATACAGCACAAAGTGAACTTAATGACCAAAAGATGATAAACAAATGGAACACGTGTGACAGGAGCAGCTGTCCTTTAAAGGACCTGCAGTGGGACACAGCTGTGTGGTCCTCACCCGGAGCTGGTCTGGACCAGCCTGGCTGTGCTCAGGGACACAGCAGCATGTGCAGCATGTCTGCAGCAGCACATCCAGACTGAACAGCACCTCCAGCAGCAGGCCTGCACAGCTTGCACTGTCACTGTTTACTTGCTACATCTGGCCGCTAATGTTGTTATTCATAAATGATGATGATGATGGCCCAGCTTATTATATCTGAGAACGACAGGAGCACCAGGAAACCAGCATTATAAAGAATCATTAGACTGGAGCACATGAAAGCCTATTTCCACACATTTAGGGCTGCGTTCTCATTATCCACAGCATAAATCACTCTCTGCCAAGAAGAATCATGAGCTGGTAAAATATATACATGTCTATATAAACCTCCACAGGTTCTATCAGAGTCCTCAGGTGACTGGTCATGATTTAAATAAGCGTGGGAATATTTTATGAGCCAAGGACAGGCAGAAGCAGGAGCGGCACGTCGATATTCATACGATGCTCTCAATCGATGTTCTTTCTTCTACAGAGCTGAAGGCGGCTCGCTGAATGTGAGAGACGTGCTGCAGGAGGACAAAGACCGTCAGGAGGTGTGAGCTCCACAGCACAGGACGTGCAGACGTATCAGGATGCAGCCAGATGTTTGGTGGGATCCAGGTCATATAACAGCATCCTGCTCCCTCTGCTCTGTTAAGTGCTAAGTGCTCTGTGCTTCAAACCTCGCTGACACCTGAGCCTTTTCCTGAAGAACACAGCCTGTTCAGAGGACCCTTATCTTTGGTCCCAAACCTCCCCTCACAAGCTACAACAAGCCCCGTTGACTTAATGTTGTCCTCCCAAGACGCACCGGTCTCAGCGCTCTCACACAGGAGCAGATAAAAATGCAGCGCGAGGAACGACACTGAGGAACTTTGGTGCTTTTCTGCTGAGAGCTATTGATTCATTCACAGCTTTGGCTCACCGTGTTCTCGCTGTGCTAACAACACGCACCGGACACGGTAAGAGGAGCTGAGACTGCAGGAGGCGCAGAGGAGGAGCTGAGCAACCAGCTGCTTACAGCCAATCAGGACTCCGTCAGCACACGGGGTCAGACATTAAACCACGTGTTAGGATAAAAATTTCTGGTTCAGATTCATATAAAACTCGATCAATACCGATGACCAGTCTGGTGTTAAAACTTGATTTCGGCCCCATGCATCAGCAGCACGTTGGTAGAGCTCAATGACAACAAGCACAGAGCAGCAACATAGGAAGCCAGCGGTATGGAGGTAATTCACAGTCACTGTGCCAATAATCAATCACTTAACTCTTCTCTATTTTCTCTTCTTTAATTACAGAAAAAAAAACTGCTGCTTTTCCTGTTCAAAGGAAAATGTGACACAAGGTGACATCACCACAAGCCACCGTACAGCATCAGTCACCATCAGTCCTAATCTGAACTAACCAATCAGCAGCCATTAGCAGGATGCTAGCATGCTATGGTCCGAATTAGCTGTAAGGAAGAGGGGCGCTGTGGGATGGCTCTCCTCAGACGTCTCTAACTGGTTGCGAGGTGACCGTGACGTCGTTAATTTGGCGCAGCTGCTTCATATTGATCAGCAGCATCAGATCTTAGGTGAAACTTCAACAAAGCCATCCACCTAAAACTCCTTTTGAGAGAGAACAGTTCAGCTCGACATGCAAACAAACGCACAGCTTTGGTTTAGCAGCATCTGAGCAGACTTTACATGGAGTACTTTCTCAGAAAGCCTCTCTGAACTGTGTCATGTCGGGGTGAAAAATCCCCTTGTTTCCTTCTGATCACCCCCTGAATTAGTTTGTAAGGAAGGAGCGGATAAATTCTGGTCTCAAAATTATAATTTATTAAACAATGAGGCAAATTCTGAGTCGCAGAGCTCTGGGTTGTTGCACACAAAGAACCAAACAAGAACAACACAAGAACAGGACAACCAACAAGAACAAACAACCACACAGCAACAACGAACAACGCAACAACAACTGGACATGGAATTCACACATTGATATACCCCATGGGCGTTCCGCCTGCCAGCCCACAGGGGCATCTACTAGCCCCCCTGCAGACCCTGGGTCATACAGCGAATAGAACATTAGTGTTTACTGCCAAATAAGGTAAAACTTCAATTTCTTAAATCTCATAGGTTGTGAGTCCGATCTAGGGATGACCATAACATGGGCCACTCAGGAGAAAAACACATTCCTTTAGAATCTGGCTTTTATCAGGTCAGAGGTGCTGCTGTCCTTAGTCTGAATTTATGACCATCTCGTACCAACCGGAGCTCCAGAGAGCAGAAGAACAACTGATCTCATCTGCCACAGCCCGAACTGCAGAAAACAAAGTTATATGACATACTATGAAATTACTTATTAATACATTCAGTATCCTCAAATTACTTTGATTTTCTATAAAACTTCCTAACACATAAACACTTATGAAAATCACATTATTAAGTGATAAACACATATAAACATGAATACTTATATATCTGAACACACTGCATGTTAACACCATGCAGAATAAATTCTTTCACCCAACAGTTGTTGTACCCAGCGTCCAAGCTCTACAGCCCCATGTGACGCATCATGGCGACGCAGACAGTGAGCTGACAATAGTCTGCTCAGAACTTCACCTAAACGTTACACAATGAGTTTAAAAAAATAAGAACTGCCCATATAAAATCCGACGGCCAGACATTGCACACCTTATATACTACGATGCACCGGAGTGACGCCTTTTGTCATCCAGTCTCTCTGACATGGAGAAAGAGAGAGGAAAACAAACAAGCATGCAAATGTAATTTATTCAGGCTGGAGCCCATTTTAATTTAATGCTGCTATATAGAAAATAGCTGCTCCCATATATAATGGCAGAGGAAACACTGGTAAGTTTGCAATATGTTGTTCCATAACTGCACTTTCATGATGTGTATGGTCTGTGTTATAACAATTACAGTAGAGTTATTAGTGTGTGAAGCCCACACTGGGGCACACAGGCTCGGGTCGGGCAGCTCTACTGTAAAGTGGTTTGAAAAAATGAAATCGTAATCAGCTAAAATCAACAGCAGGTCAAACTCAATCAAAAACTGGAAATCAGAATCGGGATTCCTAGTTAGCATTAAGCACAGACAAATAATACAGAGATTAACAGATTACTGTTGATAAGAAGCACAATGTGTATATTTAGGAGACCATGCAGTCTGAAACTGGAGAGATGAACATGTTTGTGCTGCTAACTAATTAAACAAACTAAACAGCCTTATGCTATTTATCTTATTTGACAGGCAGCAAATCATTAATTAATTCACTGATTAAATGTAACTTCATACAGTCTGCACATAGGACGCAGACACATGCGCACATACAGGTGAGCACACTTCCACCAGTGGATTGAGCTGGTGGATTAGGCTAAACTAAGCTAAGCTAAGCTAAACTAAGCTAAGGTAAGCTAACGGTTGTGACGCGACCGATCATGTGGCGCGCTTGACCGGCATAAAATCGGCATATCTCAGTCTGATCTGCGGATGCCGGTCATGGCCGATCAATCGCTGCATCTCTGATGCTAACTGACGGTAACTTCAACGGTAAATAAACAAAGCACAGAGCTCTGAGGAGCTAAAGCAGAGAGAGAACAGCTGGAGGGACACATCTGTAGCTCCAAGTCATGAAGTCAGTGTCCTCCTGTCAGAAACACTATGTGCTGAATGTCACTCTTTTCACACAGAGCCGTTGTTGTTCCGTGACATTGTCATGTTTACATACCTGTTCTGTGTAGCTTGATCTCAGGCTTCAGGAGCAGATCCAGCAGTTTGCGCTGACGGTCCAGCTCTCCCTCGTACTGGACAATAGTTTGTTCAAACACTCGCTCTCAGAGACTCAGCAGCAGCAGCAGTTAGCCGCTCGCTGATAAAAGCTCTCAGAGACTCCGCAGCAGCCATTCAGATGTGATAAAACACTTACAGCGGAAAACTTCTGTTGAACTTCTGCTGTCGCTGTGCTCGTCTTTCTAGTTCCTCTTCCCCCTCCTTCTCCTTGTTCAGTTCATTTGTTTGATTGCCGTTGCTAGGCAATAAAACACTTGTTATTCACCCTCTTTCATCTTTTTGTTTGATTTCCGTTGCTAGGCAACTTGCCGTTGCTAGGCAATCAACTCTTGTTATTCACCCTCTTTCTTCTTCTTCTTCTTTGTTTGATTGCCGTTGCTCATCTGTTGTTCATCTCACAGAGGACATTCCGGGTCAAATTCACGTTTTTTTCCAAAAATGATAGTTTTTCAAATATTAAGCAATTTCGGTGTCATCTGCCAAATGTATCTCCTCCTAGAAATTTCAAGCTGCAGACTCCATTTTAGTCTTAAAACGCTCATTAGATGCCGCTCTATCAAACTTGTATTCAGAATTTTCTAATTCCGAATCGTTTCCACACGCCAGGCGCAGCCACAGGTTCTGAGTGCTGTGTTTACTTGTTTTTGCTCCTTGCTTTATAGTTTTTTTACAAACCATACATTTTGTATGACTTACAAATGCCAATATTTCCTTCAGACTAGGTTTCTATTTTCTTTATATTTCATTATATTTCCATTTGAATGACTTAATTGGAATTGTGAAAAGCCTCCTACCCTGAAATGACTGAGCTGTTTCTGAGGTATTGCCGTCTCCTTCCTCCTCTCTGGCGCTTACTGTTTGTAAATGGCAGATTTCAAGCCCAGGAGACTGGTGGGAGTGCATGCAGCCTGTGGGAGTCAAATGAAAAAAACTGGAAGATTGTAAACAAGAAATGTATATAAGAAATGTGAATAGCTGGTTCATAGAGTGGAGGCTGACCACCATTTTAAATCTGTCCTAAAGTGCATATTGTGCAGAATCAGAAAAACCTCATTAATCCCTGCAGATGCTGCTTTGTTCAGTCACTCAACATCATAAATTATACTGGATAGTATGAGAGATGGATTGATTTCTCATGGTCACAGTCCTCCCAACATCAACAGACAAGTGCCTCATAATGCACCTGTAAGGGCTACTGCTGTAATAAAAGCAATGACGCAAAAATGTGTGACATGCATCTTTCACACACACATTTCCAAGAATCCGTCTGTATGTTATGTTATGTTATAAATGCTGTTGCCCAGAACATATACATTGGTTTGTGATTAAACTGTACCCTAGCTTCTATATCGTATGCTCACTCAGACTTGATACGGGGCAGAATCTTGTATTCGTATATGTACTTCCAATATGAGGCGCCCTCACATTTAGGCTTTAGCTAGTTCTGTGTCTGAGTAAACGCTCTTACTTGACACACACATATATGCATCAAATACAGCAAGCCATTGCCATCACACAAGGACATCTGGCATTCAGCACACCAGCTGTTTGTACTTTTATAAAATATAAGCGTTGTTGTTTTTCAGTGTTCTCAGGCACTGATGTGACATGAATAAGCATGTTTCTCACAAATGATGGTCTTGTTCCGCCTGCTATTGTGGAAACTGACAGTTAAGGTTGGTCAGAGATGGGAGACAAAGCCTTATGTAGCCTTATGCCTTCGACCCTCAGATTGCCTCCTCTGCTGAGGCTTATTAACACAGACCTGTATCCATAGTAGTTCACATGTACAAGTGGCTTGGATGACGTCCCTGAAACTATGACAGGTGGAGAAATAAATTCAACTCTGAAGAAGATAATTGTGTTGTTACAAAGCTTGTTGTCAGTATAGACTTTCAGGTATTTTCTGTCTTATGTTTTGTCACAGAACATGTGTTTACTGCAGATGTATTTATGAGAGAAGTTAAAGGAGTTAGCTCTTTTTTATGCTGCTGTAAACTAATATAAGGTTCATTTCATCATAAAAATGCAATTGGGCCACTTTACAGATATTCACACAAACTCAGATAACTTGTCTTCCACCTGATACGTTCTTTTGGTCTCATAAGAGAAGAATATGGAGAAAGAGGTCAGCTGTAGTTCCTCCTCTCAGTTCCATTGCAGTGTATTATTTTGTGTCTGTCTCCTTATTTCATTTCCACTGTGTTTGGGGACTGCCAGGTGAATGCCTGTTTTTTCCATCTCCTGGTGTCGTATGTTACTAACAGTGTTGGGAAGAATACTTTTAATAAAGTATTCAGTTACTGAATACAGATTACAGGCCCTACAACTTAACATTGCTCAGTCTAAGTAACATATTCTGAATACTTGGATTACTCACACATTAATTTGTGTAGCATGTATATGATATACTCTACAAATCTGGATGTATTGAGTTGGACTAGTGCAGGGGTCGGCAACCTTCAGCATTAAAAGAGCCATTTGGGCCGGTTTCCCACTGAATAAAGCACACTCGGAGCCACAAACCCCTAACTACTAATCTACACCTATTTGACTAAATTAAAGGCAAAATTAATCTATATATAGGCCTAATATAGATAGATATAGATAATATTTATCTGAACAAAAAATGCCAGTTTATATGTTATTTTGATTTCAGTGTGCCGTCATAGTACAGTAGTCAACCTGAATATGAAACACGTTAGTTCAGGGTCCGATATAAAAATATGTATTTTCAGAATAACAGCTTGTTAAATTATTTCTTTCACCTGGTTAATGTGAGTTCTGCTCTGGAACTTCACTGCACAGCGTATCGTATCCACTTCAGGGCTGGAAGACGTCGCTTTGATTTTCACGAAGGATTGAGCTCTGATCTGTGAGGCTGGAGCGATGTTTACTTTTAATGTAGTTCATGATGGAAAACACCAGCTCGCTCAAGTATGAGGATCCAAAGATTGACAGGACTCCAAATGCAAACTTTTCCATGTTCATATAAGTGTCGGGAATGTCATTGCATGCAGGCTGTCGAACACCAGTTTGTCCGGTGTCACAGGTGCTGCGCACAGGACGCGACCGTGACGCATATTTTGACAAAATATTCAAAGTTTTATTTTAATCACGACAGCATCTCAATCTCCAAAGAAACAACTATTACTATGAAAAAACTAAATGAATAAAATAAAATACATTTAAATTAAACGGCCATTATTTATTCATATTATTATTATTTTTTTCCAAAAATGAGCTCGCTGCCTGGGAGCCACAACAGAGGGATGAAAGAGCCTCATGCAGCTCCGGAGCCGCAGGTTGCCGACCCCTGGACTAGTGGCTCAGAAGTGTAGGAGCAGCTCTGGGAGTGAGTAAAAGAGAGA
Source organism: Parambassis ranga (assembly GCF_900634625.1). Taxonomy (NCBI): domain Eukaryota; kingdom Metazoa; phylum Chordata; class Actinopteri; family Ambassidae; genus Parambassis; species Parambassis ranga. The sequence continues at coordinate 916,844 of NW_021144801.1, read as the reverse complement.
CAGGGAGATGAAGATTTGCTGAAGTACCATATATATTTAAATGACACACAGTTAACAAACCCAGCAATGGGGGGGCCACACGCAGCGAGGGGACAAAAGTTCAAAATAAAGGGGGCTGCAGGAGCCTCCTACCACTCCTCCAACCAGAAGAGATCTGGGCCAGATCCAGACCTTGAGCTGAATCGTATTCTTCGAGCCTAAGCAGAGCTCAATCCTAGCTCGCCATCAACCCTGGCCTGCACACAGCACAGGACCAATTAATGTGCACACAGTCCATCTATCTAATAATAATGCAGTACAAATCGTATCATACATAGTTCTAAATTAGAGTTCTCATATCATCAAATATATACATACAAATATAGATATTCTATTAGTCAAATTGGGAAATACATGTTTGCTATATTATAATATCAATTCTGCTAGTGTAGCAATATCAAACATGATCAAACATTAAAGGTCAGACAGAAATACTTTACAGACCTCTCACATTGATTCAATGTAGCACAGTTAAGGATAGTCAGAGAGACCTGGCTTTTTTCTGGACTCAGTGCAGGAGGTGGGTGACAGGAGGGTCCTGACAAAACCGACTCCCATGATGCACCACTGAGACACAGGAAGTCATTCCTGCCTGTCTCAATCAAACTACTGAACTCTGAACTGTAAGATAAGACAAGACAAGACTTTATTAATCCCGAAGGAAATTCCTGTGCCAGAGGTATCAAGGTACATTAAATGCAGTTAAGTACAGAGTATAAGAGTAGAAGTGTCACTCAGACACTGTACATTCATACTGGTGCATTCATGTCCTGCTCTTTACTATGGAAAGGTTTTATACAGTAGTGAATATGTTCTTTAGATACAACTCAGGGATTTAAATGTTATCTAGGTATTTAGATATTTATTATATATTTCAATGTATCTTTAATTTCTAATGTCTGTAACAAAAAAGAATTTCCCCTCGGGGACAAATAAAGTCATTCTGATTCTGATTCTGATTCTGATGCTGGACAATGAGTCCACCCCCTGCAGGACGCCCTGTCAGCTCTGCAGAGCAGCTTCAGTGGCAGACTGCTCCACCCTCGGTGTGTGAAGGAGAGATACAGAAGGTCTTTCCTTCCTGCTGCTGTCAGACTGTATAATAACCACTTCTGATAGGAGCAATATTCACACACCACAGTGTACAACACATCATTTATTTAGTTTCTGATGCACTATGTACAGTTTTCTTACAGACCACTTCTCCCTCCACTCACCTGTGCAATAACTGTTCATATGTAAACTGTTGATGATTCTATTCTATATTTATTGGTAGTTTATTTTATCATATATATCTTTTCTTAACTTATCCTTTGCTGTCTGTACCTGCTGTTGCAAAAATGCAATTTCCCCATTGTGGGACTAATAAAGGTTTCTTAATTCTTAATATCCTGTGCTGACCGCTCCATATAAACCAATGGAAGCGGCCAGGCTAAATTACCCAATGGGAATGAATGAGCAGCTGAGCTAACAGTACTGAGACTCACCAGTTCTGTAGTTTAAGATCAATTCAGATGATGCACTCGACACATAAAGACTTTGGTAGTTGGCTCCTATAGATCAACATTCAGTACATTTAATTTGAAGAGAGGACAACATGAATTACAGCAAACTTTTCCTACTCGTGTCCCACTCGCATCTAGACTGGCACTGCCAGGTTACAGTGATGCGATTGGTCTGAGTCGGACGTCATTACGTAGAAATACAACACGGCCCACAATACAATATATGGGAGCAGTAGCTGGAGTTTTTCACCCGGGTTACAATTTTAAGCGAGTGAATGCAGCGATCAGTCCCTGTTTACTACAGAGGACGCTATAAAACATTCAGTCAAACCTGTCCAGACTGTTCCAACTGACTGCATCACATCAATGTTATTCTACTTAAAGAAACAGGAAAAAAACGTAATGATGACAGAACGCTCCTCCTACAGCTGTAAAGCTACAAACATGCTTTCAAAACTAAAGTGTCTAAATGTGATGACACCCTTGCTGTGACTTTGGGACAATCTGACAACATAGTAATTAAAAATGTGCAACTCAGAAAGTAGCCATGCTATACAGCTGAAACTTTGAACATATTTTAAAAGATGTATTTACTTAAATATAGTTAAAACTGTAGTCATAGCGCCACCATGTGGTGAGATATAAAGTGTCAAAAACATCGGACAAAACATTAGTGGACAACTTTAAATAGTGTAAGATTTTTTATTTTGGAATATCTAATAGCGTTTCATTGCTATTGGCTAATAAACTTTTGTGGGTGTGGCCATGTGTACTTAATGTACTATAACTGATGCATACTGTAACATATAGCTGCCAAATTTGGGTCACCTATGTAGGCTAGTACTAAGACTTAGTGTACCAAGTTTCATGCGGCTTGGCCTCTGGGGGGCGCTATAGTGAAAACATATGTATTACTCAACATAAATCCATCCTGTTTTTCAAATGCTTCTGTGAAATACCTGATATGACTTCAACAGCACAGCTTTCAGGTGTGAAATGGTCGCCTGTAATAGCTGATATCTGTTACACTGCTAACAGCTCTGCAATCACAGTTTCTTCAGGAACTGCCATTCTAGTTAAATTAAGAGATCAACATTTTTAACCACCCAAAATTATTATTATTATTATTATTATTATTATAACGATTATATTATCAAAGGATTTTGAAAACCAACACAGTGCTATGACATAGTAATACTATATTATACTGCACCACTACAGTAATCAAAGTCCATTGAAAGCTATGCTAACTGAAGCTAGAGAGGCTCAGAAACAAGTTAAATATTGTCCATTTATTGTTTACAAAGACATCTACAGTGCCCATGTTAGTCAGAATATGTCTATGTGTTTGCGCTGGCTACTGCACCAACAAAAACTCTTATCATAAACACTATGCCAATAACATTCTGACAAAAGTTTATGTGACAAACACACTAGACCACGTGGCCTAATGGATGGAGTGAGGCCACCGCTGTGTGTTTTGGTTGCGTACCGGAGCTCGGCTACGTTAGGAGCGGCTGGATAAACGGCGTTAGTCCGCGCGGGCTCGGTGCTTAGTTCTCAGGGAGGACATTTAAACGCAGCCATTGCGTCATGCTTGGCAGAGAGGTGGACAGGTAAAGCAGCTGCTTGACAATCCAGGTTTTCTTTGCAGTGTAGTTTAATTTAAGATTAAAATATCATCAAATATATCGTAACATTAAGTCGCATATACGCATTGCAAGTTGCAGAGACACCGCGCACGTCTCATTTTAATTCAGCTGCTGCAGCCGACACTTCACGGCAGGTGAAGTGCATTTTAAACTGCCTGAAACATGACAAGCGATCTTTTTCACTTAATATAGTTTTTATTGAGGCCATTTAAAAACGCATATAGCGAACGGACCGCGGTATTAAACTGCTGAGCCCGTCCCGATGTGTTTCTGTTTGTTTTTGTAATTTTACCATGTTAAGAGCGCAGCATTGTGCAGTCTTTATGTTAGAAGTTACGCATGGTAATAAAAACACTCTTTTTACACTTTTTTATTGCCGGTATTAAAATGATACCGTCGCTACCTGTGTGCCCCGCCGTATACCTTAATGCCGCCCCACCCTATTTCTGGCTGAGATGGTTCATACATTTAGTAGCATTTAACATTTAAGATGCAGTTATGAGCACAGCATCCTGCTTCTGTTTGTCTTTTTACTAGATTACTTATAGATTACTGTGTGTTGCTCATGCTTGTCATGCAATGAACACAATCCTGATTTATTTTTTGTTTTGCAGGTTTTTGACACATATCAGACAGAATGTGAAGACGAAGACGGCTCGATCCAAAGCAGGATGCACAGTTTAATGCTAGTGCTGAAAGGGACAAAGTAGGATTTGACATCAAATTCATCAATGCCTTCAAAGGTAAGTTGAATCCCTTGATTTAATTATGATTAAATACATCAGCTTACTTTTTGTCATCTATTTGTTATGTGTATTAATTAGGTCGTGGCATCTTCACCACGGCTCCATTTGAAAAAGGAGACTTTCTGTTGGAATATCGAGGTGAACTCATAAGCAAGCAAGAATGTGAAAGAAGACAGAGACTTTACCATGACAAGCTGAAGGTGTTCATGTTTGAGTTCCATTTTGATGGAAAACTCTGGTGGTGTGTATTATATTTCGCTTTGTCTAATCAAAACTAAATGACACATTGCTTTTGGTTTAGTGAACACAGAAATAATATTAAATTAAGGATCTAAGCCTCTGGAATGAAGGTATAAATATATATAATGAAGGTATAATATATATATATATATAAAAAAAGGTATTAAATCAAAGACGTTTTTGAACTTAACTAATAGAATCTTCAAGTATTAAAATGTTAATTTATATTAGACCAACTAAGAGCGGCCTAATTATAAATTATTGTTGTGGTTTTGTAGTGTTGATGCAGCCAAAGAGGATGGGTCATTTGGAAGACTAATAATTGACAACCACATAAACCCAAACGCCAAGATGAAGTGCTTGACCCTGCAAGGGAAGCCACGCTTGTGTTTGTTTGCAACCCGAGACATAAGTCCAGGAGAAGAGCTCACCTATAATTATGGCAACTCAGACTGGCCATGGAGATCCAAAGTGGTAAAAACGTTTTGTGAAACTGATAGTTCTGATAGTGGTTATGGTCTAACTATGGAGCAATGTATATTGTCCTTGTAGCTTTAGTTTGAATGTGCTTGTTTACAACATTCATGTATGTTAGACATTAATGTATTAAAATACATACTACATACAGTGTGAAAGAGACTGACTATGTTGTCATTCGTCTGATGATTGTTGTTAAACTCTTCAGGAATCTGCAGAAAGTTCGATGGAGGAGCAGCACGCTGTGTCATCATCCTCATCAGAGCCTTCTACACGTGCTTCCAAGGTGCCAACAAGACGGTGGCAAAAAAAGGCCAGAGCTACATCAGCTGGTCCTCTCAGAAGCTTTGATAAGGTAAGAAAAGTACTGTGCTACCACAGGTATATTGCAAAACTGAAGTGTTTAATTACATCTAGTGAGGGGGCAGCAGTGGTTAGCACTGTAACCCTCACAGCAAGCTCTTTGTTACTGATGCTACCACAAACATGCACAGTTTTAAGTTGGGAAATTCTCCTTCCACAACTTGGAATTTGAATCATCAAAGGTGTCATAAGACATTCTATACCTTATGAAATCAGTCAGTGAGGCTTAAAGCAAAGTTTTCACCGAGGAGTAGGTTTTTTTATTCAACCTCAAATATCCTATGGGATGGTACATTTCCAGTATGTGAGTATGTTAATGTGTATTGTTTGTCCATGCTGAATCTGCTACAGTCTGTGAATGAAAACAACCAGAGTTTGACAAGTCCGGAACTTGGTCCACTCAGCCAGAATGAAACGGTAAATGAAATGTAGGCCTTCATTACTTTGCGTGTGGCAAAGTACATTCTTTGTGGATGTATATCCATTACTAATTTCCTCCATGATGTATTTGTTACAGGAGATGGCCGAGGGCGACCAGGCTGAGATGGCCGAGGGCGACCAGGCTGAGACGGCCGAGGGCAACCAGGCTGACATGGATGAAGGCAGGAACTTGACAAGTCCACTGCTTGGTCCACACAGCCAGAATGAAACAGTACATAAAATTTAGCACTTCATTCTTTGCGTGTGGCAATGCGTAAGTCCACCAACAAGTAATGTAGGTATGTGTGTATGTAGTCACCTGAATGTGACATGGTTTATATGGACAGTGATTTGTAAGGACTTTAAAATGTAGTTTAGTATATGATCTGAATGTGTGAGTTTGTGTACAGTCACCTGAACTTAATATGGTTTATATGGACAGTGTTTTGTAAGCCCCCCCACGTATGTCTTAGTAAAAGCATGCAGGTTTAACCTCTAACATCTCAATTTGTACATTCTTTGTTGATGTATATCCATTACTAATTTCCTCCATGATGTATTTGTTACAGGAGATGGTCGAGGGCAACCAGGCTGAGATGGATGAAGGCAACCAGGCTGACATGGATGAAGGCAACCAGGCTGACATGGATGAAGGCAACCAGGCTGACATGGATGAAGGCAGGAACTTGACAAGTCCACTGCTTGGTCCACACAGCCAGAATGAAACGGTACATAAAATTTAGCACTTGCGTAAGTCCACCAACACGTAATGTAGGTATGTGTGTATGTAGTCACCTGAATGTGAAATGTGTTTTGTAAGTACTCTCTCCTGAAAGTGAAAGTTGGCATAGGATCTGAATGTGTGTGTGGATTAAGCAGTAAACCACCAATCCTCAAGGTGCGGTTGATAGTGTCATCAGTTTGTTTTTAGAAGTTCTTGGACAAGCTGAATTTTATCTGGTTTAGTATAATGTGTCTAAAAAAACTATAAAGGTTGTAAAGCAAGTATTTCTTTACACTACGTTTCTTCCTCAATTTTGGTATTAACAAAACCTAACATGAGAAAACGGATATCAATGCAGATGTAGTTTTTAACCGTTGGCTCTTTTTTACTGTTTTAGGGAACCACTGAAAATGGCACGAAACAGTTCATTGGTTCCAATGAAATGGATCCAGTTGTCTGCAATAAAAAGGTACAGTATATTGTATGCCATGTTAATATTAGGTTACGTTTATATGGTTTTCTAGCTATCAGTATGTGACTTTTCACATTATTAAATATTACCATACATTTTCACCAACAGTGTCAGAAGCATCAGCTTGTGTGCACAACAGTATCATCCTTGGACAAGTGCATCCAGTGTGTGGGACCTGTATCCTCCTTGAAGTGGCTTGGATATAAGTGCAAAGGTAAGCTGCAGTATTTAGTACAGTGGTGTAGTACAGGGCCGTAGGTGGACGTGCACTCCTTACGTCTACCTAAAACATAGGTGCACCTGAAAGGGAAGGTGTCTAATACAACAGTCCAAAAATAAATCCTTCTAACGTTTGTGCATACAAACTGATGCAACTGGATGCCAATTGTCAGATATGTTGTTTGTTGTGTCGTGTTCTGTCATAGCCTACTGACACATGCAATAATCATTTTTGTCAATTTAATTATATTAAATAAAGTCTAAATTTGGTGTTGTATGTAGTTCAACACCACCAAGAAATAAAGCCTCCACATTTAAAACTATTGAAACACTGAACCTTCAGGATGGAGGATTTATTGTGGCATTTTTATGGTACACTACATGTATTTTTATCTAGTTGCATGTAATAAACTGATCCTTTGGTGTATGCATTCTCATTTACAGTATCTCACAAAGGTGAGCCCACCCCTCATATTTTTGTTGTATCTGTTGTATCTTTTCATGGGATAATACTATAGAAACAAAACTTTGATACAACTTAAAGGAGTCATTGTACAGCTCGTATAACAGTATAGATTTACTAAAAATAACTCCACATACAGCCATTAAAATAATTTAATTAAATTAAAATTTAATTAAAAAATATAAACAGCTGGCAACAAAAGTGGGTACTATGCTAAAGGTTGTCCTGATTCTTGTCTTTTAATTCTTTTTATTCGCTCTATTAAAATTAAAACAACATTTCTATTGTTTCTGTGTAAATCATTGCTATGACACAAGACATTTTTAATTTACCCATAAAATTAAAACTTTTAAAATGTGTTACAGTTTTTTTGGGCGTCTGGCATAAAAAATGCCTTGAGCGAATTACAGATGACCTCCAGCACCATTCACAGGTGAGTCCCTATATAAGGTTTCTTGAATATCTAACATCTCTTGCTGTTTCCAATTATTTAATTTGTTTCTCATTCTTTCAGGAGCCACAGTCTTCTATATGTTCTGTGGACAATCTGGTGTCAGATGAGGACAATTCAGAAGTGGGTAACCTATCAGATTTTGATCACAGCCTGTCTGATGAGGAGTACATACCAGACTCGGAGTCACAAAATGATAATGATTCAGATACAAGCATACCCTCGATGTCTAGCGGTAGAGAGGTTACAGAAAAAACTGTTATGGCTGAAGGAACATCTCATGGATCAGATGCAGACATCCAAGTTTGGCCTAGCCAATCCAAGGCTCCACCACCTCTTAAAGACCATGTGATTCCCAGTGCTGCTAAAAAATCACATTTAGGTACATCCACCAAAAAGGCATCAAAGAAAAAGCCAAAGGATGAAGCACAGCTTCTCAATCACAACTCAAGTCAATTGACTATGACCATAAAAAATTACTGTTACATTTGTGGTAAGCCACAAAGCAAAATTTCTCGCCACCTGAGAACACATAAAACGCACGCTGAAGTTGTATGTTTGTATGTTTTTTCCCTACCTGAGCACTCACAAGAGCGGAAAACACTATTAGAGAAAATGAGAAATAAGGGAAATTTTAGACATAACGTTGCAGTTTTACAAGATGGACCATTGAAAGTTAAGAGAAAACCTAAAACTACTACTAAGATACTGAAAAGGAACCTGGAAGAACCAGAGTGCTGGGTTTGGCTGCTGCTCTACAGACTGCATCCAGTCACCGGATTCCAGGTGGTGTGTGGAAGCTCCTGACAGCCATGAAACAGGATGAGGTTGCTTCGGTTGTGCGAAATGACCTATGACCTATTGTTCAGTTTGCCCAGTCCCTCTACAACAGACATGGGCAAGATGCTACAAAGAGTGAATACATGAGACAGAAGCTCAGGGAAGTTGGTCGCTTGTTGGTGTGTCTGCGCTCGGAATTCTCAATACAAAACCTGGAGGAGGCTGTGAGAGAAGTAGTTTGAGGCCACCCTCAAACTACTTCTCTCAATGGAGAAAGGACATCTTTCCAGAATGCAGGGAAAATCATTGGATGAGATTGAACTTGAGGGTATGTATATCTTGAGTGATTATTTAGTCTGAACACAGTGCATGTGTACACTGTCTTCATTTGACCTTTATTCACACCATGTCCCAGAGGAAATTGTGTTTAGTGATGATGAATGAGAATGAGTCCAATGATAGTGGAACGGAATTCACAACGGCAACGGAGTGTGAAACTCGTGAACCTGTTGATGCTGCTTCAGAGTCTACAGTCACAGAGCCGCTCCATGACACGGGAGGTTTTGGTAAGTTGCCTTACACTATACTTGTGTTTCTGATGATGAAATGTATTTTACCACGACAAAAACTTTTTTCCATATGTGTTCAGCAGAAGCTGTGTCAACAGTGACATCCACGGTAAATGAGACTGTCTCTGTATCTGAAGGTAAGGCAAGTTTAGTTGCAGAGCAATGTTACATAAGGCGTAAACACATTCATGGAGACGATGGAAAACACATTTCAAAAAGTTGATATAAAGACACAAATCAAATTCAAAAGAATAAAATAGATAACTATATAGTGTTGTGTATTTTAGAAGTTTAGATCATTACATTTACATTACATGTATGCATTTAGCAGATGCCTTTGTCTAAAGCAACTTAAAAGAAGAGGATTAACATTCAAATGAAAACAAACACAATCAAAAACCTTACTAAGAGTGCAACACTGGTGCTTTGAATTTGATGTAAGCAGTGTAGCTCATTGAACAGAAGTGTGATGCTCTTTTTGGCTGGTTGAAAATCAGACGTGCAGCTGCATACTGAAGCAGAAGCACCGGCTGGAACACCTATTAGGAGGGCATTGCAGTAGGTAAGAGAGGCGAGGTCTGGATCAGGAGCTGGGTTGCATGTTGAGTTAGGTGCGGCAAGACTGGGCTACAGAGGCCCCAAGTAGACATGCACGTCTTAACGTAGTATTGTCTTCACACAAGGAGGGCTGACACGTCAGTGTTACCCCTACTATTATGATGCAATAGTAGCTGCACTATTGATTGCACCTAGCAGTGCTAATAGTTAGCACCTTCTGATGGGTTCCGGGTATGTTTGAAATCAGGTGGTTTAACCCACAAGCAGATTTTCCTCCTGGGAGTTTCAGCTGGAGTCTGTGGTGGATGTGACAGAGGAGAACAACACGCATCACCCCCTTCATGCCACGCTGCATGAACAGCACTGGGACTACCCAAGAGCAGCACAGAACGCCACAGGAGGTCTTTCCTGAAAGTGGCCATCAGACTGATTTTTAGTGACACTTCTACTACTTATACTCTTCTACTTTAATTGTAACTTGATACCTCTGGCAAAATAATTTTAATATTTAATTTTAAACATTGCACTCTACTACATAAAGAGTATTTTCATTATTTTTCAGCTGCAGCTTATGTGAAACTTCGTCTCAGTGGTGAAATTATGATGAATTGGTAAAAAAATGATTTAATCCTAGGAATAAGTAAACAGGAATCTGTGGCAATAGGTAAATGTATTAACACACTTGTTTGTGTCTGTGTCTTCTGTTTTTCTACAAGATGCTTGTCCAGATAATGAAGTAAGAAGAGCACCAAAGAAACCATGGTCCAAGGCTGAGGTCAACGCAGTAATGCGACATTTTAAAGATCACATATCTAAAGGACAACTGGCAACCAAAACTGAATGCACTCACTGCAAGATGGCTGAAGGGTCTGTTTTAGCACAGAGGACAGTGCAAAATATCAGGGACTTTGTTAGAAACCGAGGAGTAACTGCAAAAAGACAGTCACAGAAGGAAATGTAATGTAATGTATGTAAATCCACAGATTTGCACATAGAAACTAAGTTTCTAAAAGCAATCAGTTACTAATATGGGAGAGTAACTACGTTGTAGTAACAGATTTAATATAAAGTTATTAGAGTTAAAGTTTGTTTTGTATGCATGTGTGACATGCTTTTTTACATTTGATTAATGTAAATGCACTTATAATCAAATTTAATTTAAATTCTGTGCAAAGAAGAGTACACGGTTGTGTTAGTTAAGTTATCTTTATATTGAAACCTCCCATATTTATTTTGTAGAATGTTCCTGTTAAAATATATTAGCAAGAAGGAACATGTAAGTGCATTCATTTTTATGCACCTCTTTCTGTTTATATGTTTATTATTTTTAGTTTTGGATTTGTGCAATAAAACGTAGAATAACAATAAGTTTGGTTGCTAGGCAACCAAACTAATTAAAGAACCTGTCCATTTAATCCTGTGTTGTCAGGTGTGTATTTATGTTAATCCATGTTAATTTAAAAGTGACGTCATAGTCCAGATAATGCATTTTCTTGTTCTCATAAACCACAGATTTATCAAAAAGTGAAATGTCTGCTCAAACCACAGTTGGAGCAGGGTCATGTGTATAGAGTTCTGTTGCGTGTATCTGAACTCTGAAGTGACCCAAATTTTTTTCAAGTTTTTTAGAGTAACCTAAGCCAACTCCCATAGCTCTAGGACCATGGGAAAGGGTAGCCCATCTAAACCACCTTTGGGCCTGTTTCGAGAAATTGTCCATCTAAACCATAAAAACCCTTGTGTGTGTGTGTGTGTGTCTGTGTGTGTGTGTGTGTCTGTGTGTGTGTGTGTGTCAGTGTGTGTATGTGCGTGTGTGTGTGTGTGTGTGTGTGTGTGTGTGTGTGGTCAGCCTTCATCCTTCCTGTCAGCAGAGCAAAGCTGTATCAGTGTCTCATCCAGGTCTCAGCTCCTCAGGCTTTCTTCAGAAGAGCTGTCACTGTTGGAGTATCTGTTGCACAAGTGCTGCACATATCTGATCTAAGTTCTTTCTGAATCCTCACATCTAAAGTTACAGAGAACTTTTACAAACTCCCTTCTTGTTGGCTGCTACAAGCCGACAGCCTCCACACATCAGAGGCCTGCACACCATGAGCTTCCTGCACTTCCTGCTGTTGATGACAGCTCTCTCTCAGATTGGGAGATTAGACTGATGTGACTGTGACATCATGACGTCACTATTCAGAGCCTGCTGTTTAACATGGTGCTCACAGAGAGACAGAGACAGCAGCAGCACTCTGTGAGCCAGGTCCACTCTACTTGGAGGAAGTAAAACGCCTCATTTCATCAAGATGGAGACACTGAAAGAACACAACCAGCAGCTGTGACACATCAGCTTTTCCTCTTAATCTACTCAGTTCATGGATGTTCTGACACACGTCCTGCCTCGTGCTTCAACAGGAAGACTCATCAAGTTGATAGCAGCTTCAAAGTAAGTGTGTATAAGTATTAAAACACTAAACTGTGACTTCAGTGAGTCTCCTTTATTTGAACTGATTCATAAAATGATCATAAACACATGACAAATGAAATCTATTCAAACTCTGAAGTTCACCTCATCATATCCCAGTGGCAGACAGAGCAGGCCCCCTGAGTGACAGCAAAGCAGTGAGCCCCCTGCTGGTGATCAGCTGCATGTACCAGAAGCAGACAGATTTCTGATATGATGTTAAAGGTGTCACAGAGGAGGATCCGACTGTCTGACCTCTGATTCTTCTGTCAGCATCAGACACATCACAGTTTGATCAGTTTTCAGATCACACACAGCAGCATCAGTAACACTGAGCAGACATTACACACTCCATCAAACACACACACACACTGCTCACTTATAACAGGGATAATAAGTAAAGTTCTTTACAATAAATTCACATTCACATTTTATTATCACTTCACACATGGCACAGTATATATGGCAGAGAGTTAAAGGTGGAATATGTAGTCAGAGTAATACCAAATATTGACACTAGGTGGCAGCACTTCAGCCTCCATCCACTGCTGCACTACCAGCACCACTCTCAGTGCTTTTTGTTTCCATTGACTGTACAACATGATTCAATCCATGTTATTTATATGACAAACTATGTGTAGTGTTTCTATGTGTGTAGCTGACATGTTGCTCAGCTTCCATTGGACACATATACTAGATGGAAGCTGCAGCAGGATTGGCTGATGACTGATCACAGGTGTGAACAATCAGCCGGTGACGAGTGGAGCAGGAGCAGCTGCCCATGCTGCAGAGACACAAACAGCAGCAGCACTCTGTGACCCATGTCCACTCTGTGTGTCCTCCAGACAGTCTTAAGATTAAGATTAAGAAACCTTTATTAGTCCCACAATGGGGAAATTGCATTTTTGCAACAGCAGGTACAGACAGCAAAGGATAAGTTAAGAAAAGATATATATGATCAAATAAACTACCAATAAAATATAGAATAGAATCATCAACAGTTTACATATGAACAGTTATTGCACAGGTGAGTGGAGGGAGAAGTGGTCTGTAAGAAAACTGTACATAGTGCATCAGAAACTAAATAAATAATGTGTTGTACACTGTGGTGTGTGAATATTGCTCCTATCAGAAGTGGTTATTATACAGTCTGACAGCAGCAGAGGTTGTGTGTAATGACGCGGCTCACCAGCAGAGGGCGTGTGACGGAGCAACAAGCAGAAACTACAGAGGAGAAGAGACACAACAAAGATCAGAACAGACACACTCAGCTCTTCTCTCTGAGACCATGATGATACCGTCACATATCATCACTGCACATGTTTTTGGCTGCACGTCTGGAAATGAGAGGAGACAGAACATTATCATACATTTGCATAAGTAAAGTCACATGACATGCACCACTGTAAATAAAGGAAATCACATATTTTTAAGACTCTTAGAGCACAGAGCCCAAGAAATAATATAATCTAAAGCTCACAAGACACAAGACGAACAGAACAGAACAGAACAAATACTTTATTTTTTTATTTATTTAGCAGGAAAGAAGAAGATGCTCTGCAGCATTCAGGTGTGTTAACACAGTGCAGAGAGAGGAAGACATGAACAATGGTGTCAGAGCAGCAGCTGTTGCTGCATCAACCTGGAAATCAAACTGTTTATATATATGCACAAACTGTACGTTCATAAGTCACATGACATGCACACTGTAAATAAAAAGGAAACCACATATTTTAAGACTCTTAGAACACAGACAGAAGTATGAATTATATATGGTTACAATCAAAAATAATTGAATGCAAATAAATGATTTTGTGGAATTTAAATCAAAACCTAAAAACACCAGAATCAGCAAATCACATGTTTGCATTACAGTGGTCCCTCCTATAACCAGTTCACCTCTCACCTTGTTTTTCTCTTACAGCTCATTGAGTTCTGGTCCGGATAGTCCGTAGACCAGTGTCAGTCCATCTCCAGAATGCAGAATGCTGCTGAAGACAGGTTTGATCTTTGGTTTCATTCTGTAATACTGGACTTATTTCCTACGAAGGTTTGAACTCTGACAGTGTTTAAACAGAGAGAACGGAGTTTAAAGTGTGCAGTGAGGGGTTCACAGCCTTAAAGCATCTAGAATAATCAAACATGGAGCTGACTACTTCCAGAGCTCCGCTGTCATGGCTGTCATGTCATATAATAAATGTTTTACAATAAATACATAATATCATTTATAAATAGCTTTAATAAGTATAGGTTTATTATGTGTAAAAGCATGATGACCTATGGAATGATAACACTAAAAAACTCTGCTGCTCCAGGAACGGTACAGGCGGTGACTCCTGCAGTCCGCCATCAGACTCATCATGTAATTTAACCACAGGGATTAATAAAGTCATTCTTGAAAATATTCATGTATTGTTTCTATAGTTTTATATGTTTAGTAAATATAGGTTTATCACTGCTTTAGTATATAAGTAAACACATGAACTAACACTAACAAAACAAACCCCAGTGAACCAGGTGGAGCTGTGCAGTGTGCAGCAGCATGATCACAGAGCTCCTGTTTGAACGGGCAGTGAGGATGAGCTCTCTGAGTGGGGGCTCTGGGCTCTTGACGCGGGTTCTTCTCCACATCGTATCCTCCGGCAGCCAGAGCCTTCTGGAGGGCGGCTGCAGACACGCCGCTCCGCTCCTTGGAAGCTGCTGTTAATCATTTGTCTTGTTGATGAAGCTTCTCAGTCATCCAGGTCACTTTCATTCACAGGGTTGAGGCGAGGCCTCTGGACCTGCAGTCTTCTTATGTGTGGATGCTGCTTAGAGCAGCTTCATCAGTTCAGTTTGGTGGGAAACACGGTTAATAAATGGTCATATGAGGGCCAATCAGATGTTTTCTTCTTTCTAGACCAAGTGTGAACAGCACTGGCCTGCAGACAGCAATCCATGCTGCTATGGAGAGCTGTTAGTCACTGTCCCAACAGAGCAAAAGGAGCCCAGCTGGACCCTGAGGGAATTTCAAGTGAAACGTGTAAAAACCATTCAAACTTGTTCGTAGAGAAGATTGAAGCAAGGCGTCTGGACTTGTAGAGTTTTCTAGAAGACGTTTCGCTGCTCATCCAAGCAGCTTCATCAGTTCAAACTTGTTACTGTGTAACTACAAACCTATCTTATAGCTGAAGAGTCACACTGACCTGTGTCAGAGCCATTTTTCCATATTTCCTCTTTTTGAATCCACCAACACTGAATTGTGGTTCAGACAATACCTGAATGGCTGTCTATGAATGTTCTTCACAGGGAAACTCGGTTTATTTCTGCTTTGCTTTATTGAATCGTGTAGTGTCAGAATCAATCTTATCAAAATAACACAAAATAAACGTGTAAAAGCGCACATTTACGGAGCGTCTGTGAACACACCACGACTTATTGTAAATGTGTAACACAGCAACATTTAAACTTTGCCTTGTTGGTCCTATCATGAGCTACATATTTACAATAAATGTGTTTAGTGTTGGTGGAAGCAACAATACTCCAGATGACCAGAACATGTTTTAAAATGACATTAACAGTGAGAACTGTAGCAGCTTGCTTAGCACACCATGCAGGTAAGTGCACTTTAAATGAAGGACTGTATGTTAACAGACAGTTTGCCACTAATGTCCCTGAACATGTTTGGATTCCACAGCTTTAGTTTGAAGCAGTGTTTTACTAATAATTTATGCTTTTACCACATGTTTAAATCAATCTTATCAAAATAACTCAACACAAAATAAACGTGTAAAAGCGCACATTTACGGAGCGTCATTGAACGCACCGCGACAGCGCCACAAAGATTTAGCGCAGTTAAACGCAGCGATCGTAGCGCGCTCTGACCGGCTGTGCTTCAGGGTTGGTTCAGAAAGGTCCACAGCTGCGTGGTGGCGCTGCAGTGTCTCTCTGAGTCTTTCTCTGTGTCTTTGCTTCTTTTTAACGTCCCGGGCAGGAGCAGGTGAGTGATCGCAGTTCCGCCGACGTCACAGGTTGAGGAGAAAAAGGGCAATCGGGCAGTTCAACACAAATTTTAGAATTCAAATGTAAATGTTTCTGATCCATCACCAGAACACTGGGAAACACATTTACTACCCTTTGTGTCATCAGGGACAAAAATGTCCGCTTCTAAAAACTGCTCTAAAAACTGAACAGATTCATATTTTTCTGCATCAATATGTGGAACAACTTCAGGACTGCTCAGAACTACCAAACATGACATCATTGGAGGAGTTTAACGCTTTAAATGCCAGGTAGTTGCCAGTGATTGAATGCCAAATTTGATTCTTCCACCTGTTGAATGTCCACTCAGTGAGCAGGATATGGCAGGCCTTAGGGCAAGTATTGATGTATTGATTGTTTCACAATAAAAGAACACTTCCTGAATGCACTGACACAATAGGTTAGCAGACATTGTAATGCTAAAAAGCTGCACTGCAGTCATAATTAAACTTCTCAGGAGCAACAGTAACATCTGATCTGTGGTCAGTGAGATGTGTCCCTGAATGCACCATGTCTCAATCAATCTTTTTGTTATCACAACCACTTTATTGTACTTGTTGTGACAATTACAATTACATTACTTGTAATGTTACAGTTGATACTAAAACTACACCATGATGTATCATTTATATGTAAGATACTCTGTTACTGAATAAAACTCAACAAACCAGTAATTTGTGTTAGTGTCCCTATTTGGACATATTGCAACGGATTAGACATGCATGCCTATTTTAATCAGAACTGTTGCACAACATTGAAAATGAACATCTGAGGAAAAATTAACATAAGGTTGTAGTTTATCCTTTGAAAGACAAATTCAGTTTACATTATACATTGGCAAATTCCTGGCCCAAATAAAAAGCCTCAATGAGAAGCTTTTTGAAGTCGGAATAACACTTCATGTGTTTCACAGGAAACACTACACTTTTCAAACATGCAGACACAACCGGGTAGCAGACGTTGTGCCTTCCATAATCTGCCTCACAGTCATGATTAAACTTTACAATAAGTGCGAAATCCTTCTTCTCTGATGGAAGAAGCGGAACATGACCTTGCCCTGTGATCCACTGTAAAAACTTAGCAGGTGTGAAGACGGGTTGGCCATCAATGTCATCTTGATGAGCCAGTCCTCCATCTATGGAGTAAATATGAAAATAAGTGTTACATTACAATGTGTTTTTTATTTACATCTAAGTAGTTGTTTAATATAAACAAAGGAGGGCTGATCTCCCTTGTGAGCCAGGTTGTGCTCAAGGTTTCTTCCTGTTAAAAGGGAGTTTTTCCTTACCACTGTCCTTACTTCCTGTAAAGCATTTTGATTGTAAAAGATGCTATATAAACAAAATTGAACTATAAGAAATACCTTCAGCCTCATACAGGAAGTCTTGCAAAAAGTTAATAATCTCCAGCTCCATCTGATGCTTAGTAGAATCTTTCTCACTCAGTTGTGGCTGAATGGAAGCCAAGACAAACTCAGCACTGACCTAGGACGGGAGAAAATACAGGTATCAGCTTTTAAGTTTTATACATTTCTAGAAAGTTTTTCTTGTTCATAATTATAGTAACTCATGTTTGTCTTTACCTTTCTGTCTTCCATGGGAACAAACAGGGGCTGGCAGATATCTGGGTACTGTCTCATCAGTGAAAGAAGGTTGTACAGCTTCAAGCCTTCTTGTAGTTGTTCCATCATAGGCTGCAACCTCAGCACCGCGTGAAGTACGATGGCACTAAAACAGTAGAGAGTACACAATCTTACTCATGTACCTATTAACTACACCAGTGCGTTCATAAACAAACGCACATTAGAACATACCGAACAATGGAATCCTTATTTTGAATGGAGATCACACCAGTGTATCCACAGTTTAAGATTTCAGCAGTTAAGTCCCTGATTGAATCTTCAGTTGACATCGCAACCTAAAAGTGAAGAAAGGATCAATCCAATACTTCCATCACATAGATCCTATACCTGGTCAATTAAACTTTTCAATTGGACATCTGCAACAGCATCACTGGTGAGAAGAGTTGGGTTTATCCGCCCACTACACAGGTATTGGTAGGTCCACGGGCTGAAAAAGGCAGGGGCTGGTCCACCTTGTGCAAGGCTGACAGCAATAATCTCGCCTACAGTCCTATTAACACAAACCAAACATAAGTGAATGTCATGCTAAAAACATTGATTTGTTTCTCTTTATCCGCTAAGAACATAAGCACACCTGTAGAGGCCACTGTCATAGTCATTGAGAGAGTACCGGGGGCTCCTCTGATGTGGCGGTCCATCAAAGAAACGGCTCTCGATCCCTGCCACCATTTCTATACACAATTACAAACACTTATGGTCATAGTCCTAGCATGCATTCATTAACATGATGAGCCAAAATCTGCAAAGGAAAACTTACTCTACATGTCTGGCATTGTGCTTTTGGCATATTTTGGAATTCAGTGGCATCTGAATTCCAAAATGAAGGAGACAGGTCAAATCCATGTTGCAAAGGCACTATGAACACGGTGTTTTTCCCTGCCGCTGTGACAGTGTATCCATGAGAATCAGGTGGAATCATTATCAGTCGCCGCCTCCCCTGGCCACCTGTAAACACAAAAATTATTGTATTTGTGTGTCTTTGCACTTGAAAGGCATTATCACACACATTGCTGTGTATTATAGTTGTTATATTATTGGTTTGCTCCACCTGAAGCCTTATAGAGCAGCCATCCTCCTGTGCATCTTTGGGTACTCATGTTGGAGTAGTCTGTCAAACTAAGACAATTACAATTACATAAGGTATCATCTGTCAATTATAATTTAAAATTATTATTAATCAATTATATTTGATTACTGCAATACCTCCTCATGGCTTAAATCCTTTGACATGGTGAGATGCCTTTTTCCAAGTCCTGCCAGGGTAAGTTCAAACTCTTCTGATGGGTTTGGGGTAGTCTCTGCATTTAGGTTTAGCAGGTATGTGTAGAAAGTAAATGGCTTCCAAGCTTTGGTAGATGATGTACCACAGCTCTTTGGAATCTTTCCTCTTCCGAATGAAAAATCCAGGGAAAGATCTGAATAATTTTAAAATAAAAATAAAATATGAATATTGCATATACTTACACAGCATCACATGTACCATTCAAAATACTTTTAATTAACATAGAAAATGAGACTGCATTAAAATCTAAAACCTGGCCATCTCTTGTTGTACAGAAGGAGAAGCTTGATCCAGTTGTCTTCCATGCTCTTGCTGCCCCTGAGACACATTCTGTGTCAGTACATTGATAAGGGTCTGTGCAGATGTTAACAAAGACATTTCAGAAAACTAAAATTATCTGTATCACCAGTTATCGAAGGGGAAGCTTAAATACATGGATAAAACGGGCAAAAAAATAGGTTATTAGCTGTTAGCGCAAGACAGTTTAAGCTAGCAACATGCGTCATTATCATCCTGTGCAGAATAAAAGCGTCTTTCCTTTGTTCATGTTACATAAATGACAGGTCTGTTTATTGCTGAGGTCAAACTCAGAAAGACTCATTAGATAGAAAAGAAATAGTAACAATTCTTACCTGCATTGATGTCTGTGGCCCTGGTGGAGCGGAGGCCATGATGCGCCATGAGTACTGCGGGCACGCGATCACTGACAGATTTGTCAACTGTAAACTGTAGATTATTCCATAATGTGTTGACTCAATATAGTGATTGTTACCAGGTCTGCTTTGAAGCATCTTATACTTTGACTGGTGTCAATGTTTTGCAGCAGGTCACATCAATATGAAAGATAGCGCGTGTTGAGGTAACCCTTTGAAATGTCCAATGTTCCCTGAAGGCACCGTGGCTGAGCAAAGCCCTTAGCCTTCATTGTCCTGCTGTCACTCAGCAGGCCACACCCATGTCCCCACCCCAAGCAAAATCGGGGTCAAAACCTCAAAGGTGAAAAAAGGAGAGGCGAAAGTGGAAAAAAGATTTGAACCTGAAGAAACAAGATGTGAAACTGTAAAAAATTAAGATTTGAATCAAAAAAATCTGAAACTGAAAAAGAAAAATGGTAAATATGAAAATAATTATTGAAATGAAACCTGAAAATAAACTATTTATTCAAAAGAATTTCAAAGTTGATTCCAAAAAAATTTTGAACTGAAAAAAATCAACATCAAAACATAAATGTTCAGTTTCAAGTTTTAGTGTTTGAATGAAATTTATTTTTTCAGGTGAACAAAACTTATGACCCCGATTTGGCTCCATATCCATGCTGCTTCTGCTCTGCTCCATCCTGTGCTGATCTGCAGTTCATTGATTGCTGAGCTCCATCTAGTGGACAGACAGTAGAAGTGAATCAGGAAAAGTCTTTCAGACACTTGTTGGACCGGTTTCACCGTCACTGACGTGTTCAGACTGTGAGGCTGTGAGGAAGTGACGGCGTCCTCAGATCAGATTGTGTCAGACCGCAGGACTGAGGAGGACCAGGAGCAGCTTCTTCTCCACACAGGAAGCTGGAAAGTGTCTGTAAGTCCATCTGAACTGATCCAGCAGGTGAGAGTCCTTCCAGAGAAATCTCTCCATGTCTGATCACACTGTGCTGCATCACTGACTGATGGTACAGTACAGATGTTTCTGCTGCTGATTGGCTGCTTTCTCTTTGCTCTTTGATGACTTTTATAGCAGATGAACAGCTGTTTCAGAACAAGTTGTTACTTGTAGTGTTTTTCTGTTCGAGTCACAGCAGACTGTAGAACACAGCTCTCAGGTCACATGATCAGTGAGAAATGCAGGGAGTGTCAGAACCGGTCTGACAGCTTTCTGAGTTTTTGTGTTCACTGAGCTGTGTGGAGTTACTGTAATTCAATTCATGTCAGACAGACAAACAACAAGCGTCTCTGTTGATCGTTCTCTCTGTAAAGTTCAGCAGCTTCATTTGCTCTGAAACTCAGATCGACTCGTTCAAAGCTTCAAGCGGAGAAAAGGTCGCTTTATTCTGACTTTATCAGATCAGTCTGTTTCAGGTTTAACACGCCTGTGGTGCGTTTTATTTTTCATGAATTCATATCGATGATTGAAACTCATCAGAAGAAACATTTTCTCTTCAAGGGTTCATAAATATGTGAATCTAATATTTGCCATGAGGAGAAGTGTGTCAGTCCTCAGAGCTCAGACAGTAGCTGCTCATGTGTTTGAACATGAAGGATCAATAACAACATGCTGACTGTGTGTTTCTGTGTCATGTTGCTGTGTTTGTGTGAAGGTGTGAGCTCTGCTATGAGTCAGTGTGAGGACAGAGAGGAGGGAGTCCCTCCCTCTAAAAGCCCTCTGTGTGGGGACCATGAGAGCCGGACCAAAGCTCAGAGGTAAGAGGACCGTCTCTGACTGTCCATGACTCTTCTCCATGTCAGAGCTCACACTCACATTATTCACACATCTGTGTGTTCAAGAACAAAGCAGCAGCACACTGCACACTCTGCTGGACCTGGACCTGGACCTGGACCTGGACCTGGGCCTGGACCTGGACCTGGACCTGGACCTGGACCTGGACCTGGGCCTGGACCTGGACCTGGACCTGGGCCTGGACCTGGGCCTGGACCTGGAGCTGCCAGCTGTGTGTCCATGAAGAGTGATTGGTCAAAGGATCATCCCCTTATTTTGACCCCTTATTTCAAAGATGTTGATCCATCTGAGGGTCAAAGGTCAGAGTTAATGTCACAGCTGCAGTTTGTTTCCATCATTATTAAACATTTAAAGTGTAACATGATGTTCAGCATCATTTTTCCAGAAGAAGCTCAGAGTCAGTGTTTGTGATTCTATCAGGATCCAGGATGTGAGAGCAGACTCTGCTGGACCTGGACCCAGCTGTGTGTCCATGAAAAGTGATGGGTCGATGTATGAGCCCATTAATTTCAAAGCTGATCAGCCCTCTGATGATCAAAGGTAAGAATCACTCTGGAAGTGTCTCCATGCTGTGATGAGCTCTGCTGGACTCTTGGGGTTGTATGTGTCTGTTTGCAGGTGGTTGATGGTTTGGAGCATCTGTAGCACAGAGTAATGCATATTTACAGTGCTGCTTCAAAGTGTATGAATCATTTAAAATCTTCTATATGTCTGCATAAACATGACTTAAACATCTGCCTCACTGTACTAGAAAGGCAGCCCACTGAAACAAAGTATGGAAAGACATTTCAGTAATAAAACATTTAAATAAATGATAGATTCATACACTGTATGTAAATATTATTGTGCTGCCCCCTATAGTCAGCCAAAATCCTATGTTTGAGTTGAGATTGTCCTACGAGGCTTCCGTAGTAGCATAATGGTTCCAGAGCCAAGTGGAAAGTTTCTGCTGTGTTTTTTCATCCTGCTACATGTTTTTTAGTCGTCTGAGAATATCTGTCTGTAAGTATTATGTTTCATAAGCCCTTACCTTACGTCATGCGCTCATAGGAGGCACTTTAAGTTATTTAAGTTTAAGAAAACGGGTTAAAAGTGTGACGCTAATAGCGCTAGCGACCTTATGGGTTTTTCAATGCAAATTAGCATTGTGCTAATCGCTAGCGGTTTATGCATTTTTCTGTTGTCTAGCTCAGCTATGTTTTGTCGGCCTGCAGAATTCAGCATTGATCGTGTTTCGGGTCATATTTATGCAGAAATATAGAAAGTTTGACCAACTTCCCAAAACGACTGTAGCTGTCAGCCTATATGTAGCTAGGAGCTAGTCTCCTCCTCCTCAGATTCCCAGGGTCCTGGTTTGGATTTTTGCACGTACCTCACACTGCTGATTATTCTGACTTGAACACAGCCTGTGCAGAACTTTAAGGTGGCTTCTGTTCTTCGGTGTTTTTGGTTGAATTTGGTCAAATTGTGATCAAATAAATTGTGTGATAACAGTTTTTCAGTCTCTTGTAGTGGCCATCATGGACACTGATCCAGCTCTGTGTCCATGAAAAGTGAACATTTCAAAAATGTTGATACCACTTTAAGTCCTGTTTGTGTAACTTAGCAGAGTTCTTCAATGATCATGTGGGTCTGCTTGGCTCTGTAAAAGACCCATAAGCAGGTCTGTGTTTGTAGATGTATAATAGAAAGTATCAGTATGTATTTATGTTGTCATGTTATCATCTCATGGTGGTTTCTGAAGGCTTTAAGTAAAGGAAATAACAAAGGTCTGCAGTGTCATGTGTTACAACCGGCCAATTCAGAGTGGTTGCGATTCTTTCAAAGGCACTAAAATAGCAATCCACCTCAGACTCTCTGAATGGTGGCACTAAAGCAATGTGCTTGCTCACATCAAATGTGTCACGAGGAGAATGAGGAACCTGTCGTGAGGCAGATGGGTGTGGAGTCGCAGAGGGGAGACGCTCTAGCTCTAAGGCCCTCACCTTCAGGTGCATGGCCTCCACCTCTAACTCGCGATTTCTCAAATCAATTTCTTTTATTCTGAGAGTTAGCTGCATCTCCTCTGCCGTCATAGCAGGCGTAACAGACGGACCAGAGGGAGCGGTTGGGCTGGGCCGCACCGTGTCACGGGAGCTCACGTCAGCTTTCGCCGCCTCCTCTACAGAGGGCACAGACACACACAGACCTTCCTCCACTAGCTTTTCCTGCAAAAGCTCTTTCAGTTCCTCCTTTTTAATGTTTTGAGGCACTCTGACCTGAAAACGCGCAGCAATCATTAATAAAGCCACCTTCCTACACTTGTCCAACTGCTGGACTGTAGGATTCTTCACAAAATACTCTAGATCAAACTCCATATTCAGAGCAAAACTGTCAACCAGTATTATGCAGAGTAATATGAAAAATACAATATTCCAAAAAAACGACGAATTGCCAATTACTTACTGACACGAATCAAAACACGAACGAGCCAAATTTAACTTACCGATAACAAACGTTTTACTTACCAACACGCTTTCAAAAGAATCGACGAGCCCCCAATTTATGTTACAACCGGCCTAGGGGAAACCTAGTTGTAGCATAAAGTGACTCTTCCCTCCTGTTCCGACTCCCAAGGTAGATATGAAAAAATATCAACGACGAATGGAATTTATATAAATGTATTTATAAACGAACCGAGACAACAGAAACCTTCAGGCTGAGCAATGCCAAAATAACAAACAAAACAACTAAGGTTCTCAGCTCCTGTCTTTCCTGAACAAAAGAAAAGAGATTCAAACAAAAATACAGGTGACTTCCCTGACTTCCTAACAAAAAACAGGAGAAAACGAATAAACAAAAACGGCTTCTCACCCCTACTCAAATGTGCCTGGTATGTAATAATAACTTAAATTCAATTACTCTAGGTAAAGCCAAAATCAAACGACGAGTCTAAATTACATAAATTAATATTCACAGTCTAATGTCTAATATACAAGCAAAAATCGAGTGCAGTCTTCTCGAGATGTGGAGAGGAGGGCAAGAGCATCGGGTGGCTGATGTGGAGGGTTTTTAAATTCAGAGCCCATCTGTGTCCTCCAATCCTCGAGCTCCATGTCATCCAGCTGTAGAACCAATAGTATGCTCCCCCCTGTTGGCGGGGAGGGAGAACACTCACACACACAAAATATGACTTAGTCATAACACATGATATAGACTCTATATCATCACACTGCATCATTGTCTGACTGCGATTCATTACAAACCCATCCTGCTGCACATCGCTTAATGTTAAAGAAAGAGAAACATGGTGAGTGGAAGATTTAACTGAACTCTTACAGCTGTGCTGGCAGCCATTAAAGCAGAATATGTGAAGAAGAACAAATTACAAACCTGCTGGATGCAGCTGAACAGTGTGGAGTCAGGATAGTTTTCATTTTTAATACACACATTTTGTGTATTAATTAATTTTCTTCACCAGTCCATTGACTGTTGCACTTTGTATTTATTTCAGTCTGAGGTTTCAGTTTTCTTTAATCTGAAATAAAGGCCTTCAATGTATTTGCCTGGGACTACTTTTATTCATGGTAACAAAGCTAGCTGTGCCCCAGGTAAACATTTCCTGCATTGAAAACTGACAATAGATATTACTGAAACATATGAACATGTGGACATAGGGGAAGCTAATAAGACACAAGCTAGACATCAGCTCAGACCTTTGACTTGGAGGAAATGTGAACAGCTGGACCTCAGGGACTTTAATTGAACCCCCCTGGTCTAAATCAATGTGAACATATGATGACAGTGGAAGTGGAATGGAACTCTTAAAGCTGTGCTTCAGTCATTAAAGCAGCAGCAACAGGTTCAACATGAGCTGGATGTGTGGAGTTGGGATAGTTTTCATTTTTAATACAACAATGCTTGTTTGTCACCAGTCTGTTGACTGTTGTGTATCTGTTTAAAGTGAAAACACATCAAAACACTTAGTGAAGTGATTGTGTTGTTAAATGCTGATGTTTCTGTCACAGACTGCAGCAACCCAGTGTTCAGACTCCTGCTCAGGACGCCATATTTATGGTGAGTACAAACAGCTTCTAACTACAACACAACAGTCCTGGTGCTTTACAGAGACCCAGAGCCTGACCCCTGAGCAAGGCGAAGAGTGGAGGGGATGTGCGTCCATGTCTTCTTTGGTTGAAATATGGTGAAACATACAACCAGCACACACAGTGCAGAGCAGCTCAGGTGATGTGAAGACACATTTACAGCATTGTCACATAGCATTGTTAAAATGTAGACAGCATGACTGTGTCTCTGCAAAGATGTTACCATAATGTGATGAGCCACTCGGCAGAACTGAGGAAGCCACTCGGGGGAGTGGCCAAACGTCTTCAAACACAATCCTTGAGTCCAGTTGCCTCAATTAAAACTATATATACACAGAGTGGGTGCAGGAAGTATTCAGACCCCCTTAAATGTTTCACTTTGTTATATTGCAGCCATTTGCTAAAATCATCGAAGTTCATTTTTCCTCATTAATGTCCACACAGCTCCCCATACTGACAGAAACACACAGAGTTGTTGACATGTTTGCAGATGTATTAAAAAGACAAAGTGAAATATGACATGGTCCTAAGTATCAGAGCCTTTGCTGTGACTCTCATATATTGAACTCAGGTGCGTCCATTTCTTCTGATCATCCTTCAGATGGTTCTACACCTTCATCTGAGTCCAGCTGTCTTTGATGATACTGATTGGACTTGATGAGGACAGACACACACCTGTCTGTATAAGACCTTACAGCTCACAGTGCATGTTAGAGCACATGAGGATCATGAGGTCAGAGGAGCTGCCTGAAGAGCTCAGAGACAGAACTGTGGTAGTCATACTTATAACTACAGCAGCTGTGCATACACAACACTTCATATCTAATGTTGTAGATTCAAGTAATACATGTTTGAACATAAGCTGTAATATCATGAAACACTAAACTGTTATTCTGCTCCTCAAAGTCTGAGAGTTTATACTCTGTTGTTCTGATCCAGCTGCTGGAGGAGAACATTGTCAGGTTTGTGAAGGATGAGCTGAAGAAGATCCAGAAGCTCCTGAGTCCAGATTACCCAGAATGCTCAGAGAGCCAGAGGGAGGATGAGGAGGATGAAGAGCAGAGGAGCAGCAGAGAGTCATTAGTGCAGATCACAGTGCACTTCCTGAGGAGGATGAAGCAGGAGGAGCTGGCTGAGCGTCTGCAGAGCAGTAAGAGGATTTGAAGAGCTTTAACATGATGGAAAGAGGAAATGAAGTTTACATTTACACACTCTGCTGTTAATATGATGCAGACATCTGTGAATTCTTCTGACTGAAAACACAAACTGTTTGTCTACAACTGATGAACAGATTTCATGGAGACAGAAAATATTTATTTGACACATTTATTGTAGCGTTCACTTATTAATGACATTTATTGTTTGTTCAGGAACTCCTGCTGCAGAGTGTGGACGTAAACTCAAGTCTAACCTGAAGAAGAAGTTCCAGTGTGTGTTTGAGGGGATCGCTAAAGCAGGAGAGCCGACCCTTCTGAACCAGATCTACACAGAGCTCTACATCACAGAGGGGGGGACTGCAGAGGTCAATGAGGAACATGAGGTCAGACAGATTGAAGCAGCATCCAGGAAAGCACACAGACCAGAAACAAGCATCAGACCAGAAGGCATCTTTAAAGGCTCACCTGGAAGACAGGAACCAATCAGAACAGTGATGACAAAGGGAGTGGCTGGCATCGGGAAAACAGTCCTAACACAGAAGTTCACTCTGGACTGGGCTGAAGACAAAGCCAACCAGGACATCCAGTTCACATTTCCATTCACTTTCAGAGAGCTGAATGTGCTGAGAGAGAGAAAGTTCAGCTTGGTGGAACTTGTTCATCACTTCTTCACTGAAACCAAAGAGGCAGGAATCTGCAGCTTTCAGCGCCTCCAGGTGGTCTTCATCTTTGATGGTCTGGATGAGTGTCGACTTCCTCTGGACTTCCAGAACAATGAGATCCTGACTGATGTCACAGAGTCCACCTCAGTGGATGTGCTGCTGACAAACCTCATCAGGGGGAAGCTGCTTCCCTCTGCTCGCCTCTGGATCACCACAAGACCTGCAGCAGCCAATCAGATCCCTCCTGACTGTGTGGACGTGGTGACAGAGGTCAGAGGGTTCACTGACCCACAGAAGGAGGAGTACTTCAGGAAGAGGTTCAGAGAGGAGGAGCAGGCCAGCAGGATCATCTCCCACATCAAGACATCACGAAGCCTCCACATCATGTGCCACATCCCAGTCTTCTGCTGGATCACTGCTACAGTTCTGGAGGACATGTTGGAAACCAGAGAGGGAGAAGAGCTGCCCAAGACCCTGACTGAGATGTACATCCACTTCCTGGTGGTTCAGACCAAAGTGAAGAAGATCAAGTATGATGGAGGAGCTGAAACAGATCCACAGTGGAGTCCAGAGAGCAGGGAGATGATCCAGTCTCTGGGAAAACTGGCTTTTGATCAGCTGCAGAAAGGAAACCTGATCTTCTATGAGTCAGACCTGACAGAGTGTGGCATCGATATCAGAGCAGCCTCAGTGTACTCAGGAGTGTTCACACAGATCTTTAAAGAGGAGAGAGGCCTGTACCAGGACAAGGTGTTCTGCTTCATCCATCTGAGTGTTCAGGAGTTTCTGGCTGCTTTCCACCTCATACGCTGTTTCATTGATGGGGACGATGAAGAGCTGGTGAACTTCCTGGGAAAGAAAAAGACGTCATCTCTGGATGACATCCTGGACGAAGTGATGGAGAAATCTCTGAACAGTAAAACTGGCCACCTGGACCTGATGGTTCGCTTCCTTCATGGTCTCTCCCTGCAGTCAAATCAGAGACTCTTAGGAGACCTGCTGGGTCAGACAGAGATCAGTTCAGAGGCCATCCAGAGAGCCATCAACAAACTGAAACGGAGACGCACTGATACAGTGTCTCCTGACAGAAGCATCAACATCTTCCACTGTCTGATGGAGATGAACGACCTCTCAGTGCATCAGGAGATCCAAGAGTTCCTGCAGTCAGAGACCAGATCAGAGAAGAAACTCTCTGAGATCCACTGCTCAGCTCTGGCCTACATGCTGCAGATGTCAGAGGAGGTTCTTGATGAGCTAGACCTGATGAAGTACAACACAACAACAGAAGGACGATTGAGACTGCTTCCAGCTGTGAGGAACTGCAGAAAGTTCAGGTGAGTCCAGATGTGACCAATCAGTGTAGATTACTGGTTTAGTTCTTAGACACATTCACACTGTGTGTTTCTCTCTAACAGAGCTCCTTGTGTTCATTGACACATCACATCAGCTGTGTTTTTGTCTCAGATGTTCTTCTACTGTGAAAACATTGTTTTGTATGTTTCTGTTTGAAGCTGTTAAATGAATGGACAATAAATGTGTCTTTATTTGTAGTTAAAACAGCTGCATGTGGCCAAAGAGCTGCACAAACTACATAGATACAAAGACTGCAAAAACTGCAGCACAACATCATGGTATGCAAACATGCAGACACATACCATTACAC
Source organism: Parambassis ranga (assembly GCF_900634625.1). NCBI lineage: Eukaryota > Metazoa > Chordata > Actinopteri > Ambassidae > Parambassis > Parambassis ranga. Next base: position 887,764 of record NW_021144801.1, on the reverse strand, counting down.
AAACAGTTCAATCAGGATGTCACACAACAGAATAACTCTTTAAAGTCTCTGCATGAAAGAGAAGAATTTATCTTTCACCAATATCAGCTGGAAGAACCTACAACAGAGGAATAAAGTGAAATACACTGTCAAAATGAGACGATGAGAATGATCAGAACTATTGTTACATGTCAAACAGTCAGATCAAATGAGATCACTGCTACTACTTAAAGTGTCCCTTTCATAATGTTCTGATATTTCTGTCATCACAGACTTTCTGACTGTGACCTCTCAGAGACTCACTGTGAAGTTGTGGCCTCAGCTCTGAAGTCCGACCCCTCCCATCTGACAGAGCTCGACATGAACCGGAACAGGCTGCAGGATTCAGGACTGAAGCAGCTATGTGCTGGACTGGACAGTCCTCGCTGCATACTGCAGGTTCTTAGGTCAGTTAATGTTATTATTAGGCTGAGGTCCAGTGTTTAAATCATCTGTCAGGACTGACAGACAGAAAAGGACCACAGACATGTGTATCTTCAGTCACTGTTGCTCTGATGACAAATCAGATCTACTCATATGTTCAAATGTTGCTCAGTAATTCAGTGAATAATTATTATTTTCTTCCCTCCCAGTAACAGTAATCTGTATGTTTTAATGTTATCCCATATTATTAGATGATCAGTGGTATCAATGGCTCTATCAATGTCTTGTATTGTTTTATTAGGTTGTGTGGCTGTGGTTTGTCAGAGATCAGCTCTCTGGGATCAGCTCTGAAGGCTAACCCCTCCCAGCTGAGATATCTGGACCTCAGTGGGAACCACCTGCAGGATGTGGAGCAGCTACGTGGTTTTCTGGAGAGTTGTGGACTGCAGACTCTGAGGTCAGTCTCAATAGTTTTATGTGTTGTGATGTAAAGTTTGTGGTGGGGTGAGCTCTGAAGTCCCAAGACTGCAGATCCTCGGGTCAGGGTAAATCTGGGTGTTGATCCAGTCTTCACATTTCATTGGTTTATCGGTTGGATTTTGCTGCTTATGTTTTGAACTTATGATGCATTACTAACCCCACCCAACCCCAGATGTAGAATGTCTGTAGGGGTTTAGTTCTTGCTTTTTGAGTTTATGATTTTGTAACTCTACTCTTGTCAAGTTGTCTGATCAATGAGGGAGGTTTGGGTTTACTAAAGCTCTTTGAGATGCAGCATGGTTTTGTTTTCAGTTGTATATCAGCATGAGTTGCAGATATAACAAGTACAAATGAGTTCCAAGATAAAATTGTTGGAACTTTCTGGTGTAAAATATTTCCGACAAACATGTGTGAATATAGAAAACACTTCAACAACATGTAGCGCTCCCCTCTGTAGTCATATTGATGATGTTATGTGCGATCACAGACGGAGATCCAGAAGCAGGTACATTTACTCACTTTAATAGAGAAAACAAAAAACTACCACTGAGGCGAAAACTGAGCTGAGTCCAAAATATAACCAAAAACAACCACAAGGGCGAACTACGAGGTAACTTGAAGGAGGAACGAAAAACAACCGCGAGGGTGAAGCACAACTCAGGTCCAGGGCGAGAAACAACTGGGTGGCGTGGCTGGAGGCCTAGGCAAGAAACAAGGTAAGTCACTGGTCACTTAGAACGGACAGAAAGGTGGCTGGTTGCTTAGTACGAAAATAGCAGTGAAGAACTGGCGCCGAGGAGAAGGGAGGCGGCGCTTAAGTAGCCGGCGGAATGACGGGAAACGGAACCCAGGTGAGAAGAAGCCACGACTCCACCCAGCTGGACCATAGCGCCTGGAAAGAACAAAAACAAGGAAACGAGCAAGAAATGAAAAACACAGGAAGTGCCAGAGGAGCAACTCTCACCACATTACAGATGAGGGCAGGCTTTTAGGTTCTTTTAAAGCATTTATCCAATGTTTCTTAACCCTGATTAACTCAGTTTTAATTATTATCTTGGATGTCCCTTTAATACACACAAGTGCAGTGTTTGACCCATCAATCAAATGGCCCTCTTTAAATTATATTTTTAATGAAGATCTTAACTACGTCTGCATATACGTCTGCATATACCGCAGCAGGCCTGATGCGGTGCTTGTGTTTGTGGAATAAAGGCTTTCAGGATTTCAGACACACAGCAGCTCATCGAGACCTTGCACCAAAAGCAACTGTCATACCTAGGCCTGTCATGATAACAGATTTTGCTGGGTGATTAATTGATTAATTAAAGAGAAAATATTGCGATAATCGCTAACATTGTCGTTTTGAGACCATGTTCAACTAATATAATGATAACGACATACAATGCAGGTACACCATTTCAAAGATCAATAAACTTTAATTTCTAAAGAACATTTAACACTGGAAAGGCCCCAATCATCAACATTATTATTATTATTGTTATTATTAATGATATTAATATTAATGTTGATATTATTATTATGAGTAGTGGTAGGCCTATTACCATGGCTTATCTGAGCATAGTCAATGGAGTTAAGTCAAACCAACTAGCACGTCATGAGCAACAGAGCCAAACAACACGCACTCTACCTGCTGCTGGGAGTGGGCTCACCTGTGCGCACATGTGCTTGTGTGCGCACGCGTTTGCGTTTGCATGTGTGTATGCGCATCAGGCCGCTGCAGACAGCTGCAGTGAATTTTACAAACGCCACCATGTAGACAGAAACACATAGAAACTGACAGCAGAGATGGCACCAGAGGACTGGGCAAGAGGACTAATGGGTGGCGCTGCAGTGATACATACATACATGAGCATGTTTAGTGTCGTGGTGAATTGTGGCAAATTGTTGAAACGGTGTTGAGCAGCTTCACAGCTCTCTGTGTTGCTGTAACGTCCAAGCCCTGCAGCGCTGTGACGCACCGGAGTGACGCCTTTTGTCATCCAGTCTCTTTGGCAGCGAGAGGGAGAGAGAGAGGAAAACAAACCAGCATGCAAATGTAATTTATCACGGCCGAAAAACTTATCGAGCCCATTTAATTTATCGTGCAATTAATTGATTTATTGTTTATCGCGACAGGCCTAGTCATACCCCTACACTACAGGACACAGAGCCACCCTGCACAGAAGGCGTTAACTTTGAGAGCCCTAATAAATATATATCCGAGTCCTGATCGGGAGGTAACATCCGATTCCGATCGAGTCTGAAATCACGTACTCGGGCCTGATTTCCGATCACGTGATCGAATCGGGACATCCCTAATTTCAACAGCTATTTTACTGACAGAAGTAAAGGGTTAACTCAACAACTATTACTGAGAGATTCAATAACTCCTTATTTATTTTAAGCCATGATGACAAATATAAAACCAACTGAAAATGAAACAGTTCTGTCAGCCTCATGGTGGCACTACACTAACAGGTTATTAGAACAAAATGTTTACATCTGTTACTGTCTACCTCTGTGCCACCATGACTTTAACCACAAAAACCACATTTCTGTTTCACTGTATTCCCAATGAGGCCATCAGCTGCACTGTCAGGTTTTAGAGACTTCACAGAACAGATCAGATTAAACAGATTAGAAACAGATTACCCAAAGCCTCCAAAAAAAGCTGCACAACAGGTAACTTAGTTCACATGAATCTGTGCTGATGTGTCTGCTTGTGTTGATCAGCACACAATCAGTTCACATGAAGTGACTGAAACACAAAGGGAGGATCAATATAGAAGGAAACCCGCTCCCTGTCTCTCACTCCTGGCCTGCCCTATATGCCATAACGTCTGCTGCACCGTGTGCTTGCAGCTGAATCTCAGACCTCACCTGGCAACAATACATTTTTTTCTGATTGGCTGATTCCTGTTCTCTGCCATAGAAATGACAGATGATTAATAATAAAAAATGTACAAACATAATTCACAAATTATAACCACTGACATTACTAAGCTTAGACAATAGTGTCCTTTCATGTTGTAGAATTGTTTTTGTCATTGCACTGCTCTACTTCTTACAATTATTCAGTATTGTTAAATGTACACATTTCATTTCTTTCAGGCTGAGCAGCTGTAACCTCTCAGAGAGAAGCTGTGAAGCTCTGTCCTCAGTCCTCAGCTCCCAGTCCTCTAGTCTGAGAGAGCTGGATCTGGATAATAATGACCTGCAGGATTCAGGAGTGAAGCAGCTGTCTCATGGATTAGGGGGTCCAGACTGCAGACTGGAGACTCTCAGGTCAGGATCCAGCTTGTTGATCATCAGTTAAATTCTGCTTCATGTTCATGTTGAAGATCTGTTGGATTTTCCTTCTTTCTTCTTGAGTTCATGACATGTTTTGTACCTCCAGTCTGTCAGGTTGTCTGATCACACAGGAGGGCTGTGCTTCTCTGGCCTCGGCTCTGACCTCCAACCCCTCCTATCTGAGAGAGCTGGACCTGAGCTACAATCATCCAGGAGACTCAGGAGTGGAGCTGCTGTCTGCTTTACTCAACAGTCCAGATTGTAGTCTGAAGACTCTCAGGTACACAGAGACCACAGAGCATGAGTCCTCCTCAGTCTGTCAGTTTAGCTCATATATCCACAGCTGTTGATGGATGGACTGAAACTGCAGAGAAGAAATAATCACTGATCCCTGATGTTCATCTTCCTCCATCATTAAGTGTCCATCATGTTAACTTCACTTTTCTTTATACACGTTCTTCATGTCAAAATACATACAGACTGATTTTCAGTCACACTTAGTGCAGATCAAATACAAAATGATGCCCTACTTATTAATGTCCTCAGCTGTAAGAACCACTGAATTATTTCCACAAACAAATGTTCCTGAAACAATCCATATGTGAAGCTTCAGAGGAGACAACAACACAATGGTAGAAGGAGGAGTTCCTTCAGTCAGAGACAGAGAGCAGGGAGACACTACAATATTATCACTGTAAAAACTACACACAGACATGAGTGAATGTATTTATTTGAAGTGTGTCAGAAACTCTTCCATCCATGACACATGTGAACCAGGCTTGTGTTTGCATATAGAGTGAAAGGAACAAACAGTCAGAGACAGTGTGGCTTGTTTGCTGCTTTGGATAAATGCACAATGCTGAGATCAAACCTACACTGTTGCTGCATGAAGAGGATTTTACAGTAAAGCACTGACAGAGAGCAATATTTCACAGAATGGAGGACATGAATAAACACAGAGCAGATCAGGAGAGACTCTTCTGGAGTCGACACAGATGAGTTTCAGTCTGTTTGTGTGTCTCTGACAAACTGAGGAACTCTGCTTCATGTTGATCAGCAGTTTGGACTCATGTTGGTTAGAAAATCATTCTGACTGTGTTTCTTCCTGCAGGGTGGAGCATGGTGGAGAGCAGAGGTTAAAACCTGTTCCAAGGAGGTGTAAGTTTGACTCAGTCTTTCCTCATGTTATTGTGCATGAGTCAGTGTTCTATCAGTCCATCAGAGCTGTTGTAGCGCAGCCTCGGCGGTTGGATTTCTTTGGTGTTTACTGGAGTTTCTTACTCCCCAGCAGGAGTTTTAGGTTCCAGCTTTGTCATTGGTTTTCCTTTTTTCTCTTGTTAGGGAGCTTTAGTGTGTTGTAGTGTCTCTCTGTTTGTTTGGGCACTGCTCAGCTCTGAGTTCATGAACTGCAGCCTAACACTGAAACCAGCCTGTGTAGCTGCCGATCTGAGAGTGGGGACGAGTGGGGAGGTGCAGACATGCTGTGTGTGGGTTTCCCCTCAGCCTGGGACATAACAGAGACAACCAAAGCAGACAAAAGACAAAATCCAATAAGAGACCACAAAGGGTTGAAAAGGTCCAAACACAGGAAGAAACAGCTCCACAGTCCAAAAGCAGGCAGGACTCAGACACAAAGAATCTCATCCAAAGGGTCAGACTGGACTGATGGACTGAAGAGTGAAGACACTGAGACACTGAGCTGTAAGCAGCATTATTAGGGTTAGGGTTAGGGCGAGAAACGCCACTGTTTAAGAAAACGAGTTACCACCAAAATAAGTTTCACACGGGGTCTCTGTTTAAAGTTTGTAATCATTTAGTAACAAAACACGTTATCCGCCATGTTTCCCTGCACCGCTTCTTCCCTTTTTTCCCAATCTGCTACAAACGCCCTGATTTTCAGCACAATGCAGCATTTCCATTCAACCAATCACGGGGCAGCTTTCCAACCGTCATGGCGGCGCCCTGTCAGTAGATAGAAAGTATGTCCAGTCATCTTTTAAATGACAGACCACATTAACTTATCATTCATTTTAGTGCAGCCGCCACAACTTCCATTTCACAAACCATTGTTTAATCTTCAGTTATTATATTTCCTTTTATTTTGCTTTGTGCTTTGGTTTCATTCTGTAACACTGGACTTATTTTTATGAAGGTTTGAACTCTGACAGTGTTTGAACAGGAGAGAAAGGAGTATAAAGTGTGTAGTGAGGGGTTCACAGCCTTAAAGCATCTAGAATAACTGTAAAAAATAAAGCCCATCACTTCACGGATTTCACCTTTTGCGGGTTATTTTTGGAACGTAACCCCGCGATTAACGAGGGACCTCTGATGAGAAGGAAGAGACTGGGCTCTCAGCTGCAGTAAAGGGGGCAGGTCTGGCTCCAACACAGGTTTCAATGTGCAAGATGTCTTGCCCTCACATTCTTCTTCCATTTCCACTTGTCCTGAAACTTCGGCCTTCGCTGTCAACCTTCCTTTTCTTACTCACACTTGCCATTTTAGAAATGGGCAATAAAAAAACACAGATCACTGGCAAACAGGGTGGTGAGAGTTTGACCATGTTTGCTGCCATCTTGTGGTGAAATGTTAAATATATATAAATAATAATCATTTTTAAACGTGTGATTTCATCCTGTGGACAACAGTACTGGTGGCATATTATGACATTATTGATTTTATGACAGAGGCTTCGGCCCAGTGAACATATGAACTGGACTTTTGGTCTGTTCTACAGGAAGAACCCTCAATGATAATGCACCAACACTCCCAACCAAAGAAAGGAACATAAGGACAGAAGAACCAAACAGGAAAGAAAATAGAAATAACTATTGTATATATAACCTAGAAAATTTCACAAGAAATTTTGAGTGGGCCAATGCGCGCTCACCCACACTCTGCTGCCGGTCCGCCCCATTATATACCACCAAACCTCATTCCTGATCACCATATGTGAAAGATGCCACTGATGACATTTCATGCTTTTACAGTGTTTCTGATTGGTTTTATATAAGGTTTAATAGGCCCCAAGCTTCTCCATTCATTCTGAATGGAGGAATCCTAAAGATGTGGATGTGACTTTGGCTGCTATTTTATGAAGTTTGGTAAAAGACATGAACATGAGGACTCAGTATGATAAAGTCCAACTCCTTATGAGCAGTTTGCAGTTGAAATGAATATTCTGTGTAGAGGCATGCCAGACTGATAGGCTTCCAAAGTTAGCTGGGTTTTGTCAGGGATCTCACCAGTTTCCCATTATTTCCTATGAGGGGGGTTAGGTCAGCTTAAGTGGCTTGCCTGTCAAAACAAAAAGTGGCACAGACATGGGGACTCAATATGTCAGAGGTCTAATGTTTATCTACATTTTACATTTTGAATGAAGGTTCTGTGTGAAAGCATGCCCAAACGCCATGCCTTCAAAGTTTGACAGTGATTTGATGCCTGTGGGGAGGGTCGATCGCAGTTTTTCTGGATTTTTTCAAACACCGTTTATCCGATCGCTACCAAACCTCAGAGGGTAGTAGTCCTGACCGAGCCGGTCGATTTGATGTATAATTTGTAGGGGTGGCTAGCGCTAGTTAGCTGTGAAATGAATTAGAGGCTTTTATTTTGAAAATCAGTGTGTGTCTGTGTAAGTGTGTGTGTGTGGGGGGGGTGGGTTGGGGACACTCCCTAATGCATGTTAAAACATGTTTAAGTGTTTTATTTTGAAAATCTACACGTCAGCCATATCCTGTTATTGTGCAGGGTCTTTTATTTTGAAAATCCATGTTTGTGTGTCTGTGTGTTGGCAGGTGTGTATAGTGTGTGTCTGCATATTTCTGGGTGGCTTGTGTGTAGTTTACCAGGCCTAGTAAGGTGTGTAATGATTTGGAGGCTTTTATTTTGAAAATCTGTGTGTGTGTGTGTGTGTGTGCGAGTGTAGTTGTGTATGTTTCTGTATGGTTGTGTATGTGTGTGTGTGTGTGTCTGCCTCTGTATGGATCAATACAGTGAAGTTACATTGGTTTGAATGAACCCAATGCATTGTTAATGGGAGCGGCCATCTTTGATGATGTCATCAGAGAAGTCAGTCAGAGCACCTGTGGAGGTTACCATGGAAACGGCTCCCTCAGTTTTCGGCTTCCTGGTTTTGTGACTTTTGCCTTTTTCTCTCTCTCTCCCCATTCACCGTCTATGTCGTTCGCCCACTGGTTTTTTGCGATTTACGTGAAAACCGTACGT
>NW_021144801.1:841870-874370 GCF_900634625.1 Parambassis ranga | reverse complement strand
TAAGACCTCTTGTTGGTGCGCGTGCATATGCTGCTGCATAAGGAACGCGCTTGTGTGAGCCGTTATTGGTCACATGGTCATTGGTCACATCATTGTGATTCAACCCTTTAATATTTAGCATTTTGGGCTTTTTACTGTAAATTTTAATAGGTTCTGTAGCTGGGTTCAGCTTAAATATTAGTAATGTGTGATACCACTGATTTTCTTTATTTTATTTTTGTGTGACTAAATTTTGTCCAACTGCATCACCTACATTTTGGAAATTAGGATTAATATTGGAAATTTGGGATTAAAAATAAGAGTGTGAACAAACTAAATTTCCCAGTTCTGGTGCACAAACCATACAGTCCCCCAACTGTCACTGACAGCTTCACCTGGTCATTGTACCCCTGTTTGTGGAAAAAATGGTAAGATGTCGACCATTGATCATTTTGGATCTTAAATGTACCCTTTTGACACAAAAGGGTACATTTAAGTACCATGGGGATCAGCTTGGAACCTGTGAGGCTAAATCATCAGCAGTTGTACCTTAGGGAACAAAAATGGACCTCAGTTGTACCCTTTTTTCTGACAGTGTACAGGCAGACCAGAAACCCTCTCACCAAGGAAATCAAGGTGGCAAAAAGGGTTAGGAAAAAGGGAATACTCAGAAGAGTTGAAAAACAGCTTTTCTGCTAACGACCATGCATCAGTGTGGAGATCACAAACCACAGGAGACGACCTCCCCCACTGCTGACAACCTCAAGACTTTCTACTGCAGGTTTGAGAGGGACCACTTCACACCCCTAACCTGTACCACAATGACCCCACTCGGCAGCACCCCTATCAGGGACCACCATCCCATCACAACCACCAACACAACGAACCCTGCAGCATCTCCATCATAATGACCACCAGAACGACTCCACTCAGCAGCAGCAACCCCAACAGCCCCACAGCCATCAGTGCCTCCTCAGTGGTTTCTATGGTAACCAAACAGAATCCCATTTAAAAGGTTACAATTCCACCACTGTTGACCAATGAAAATACAAAACCATAATTCATTCACTGAAGTGAGAACAGGAAGGCCTTTCTGTGATCTGAATTTGATCTGAATCACAGTGAAATGATGATCTGCTATGTCAAAACATCCTCACATGATATAATTGCATAGATAAATCAGCAAAACACTGCAAAAAGATCATCAAGAACAAAGAACAGGGGGTCAAAAGGAACAAACTCAGCAGAGGCTGCAGGAGGACTTCTCTGGCCTCCAGAGCTCAGCTCTGGTCCTCTGGTTCCAGCCTTGGTCCTCCACTCACTGTGATCCTTTGTTGTACCAGGTGTAGTTTTGGTGGCTACACATGTGTTCACAAACTGTTCTGTTGTAGCAGCTGAGCTTTACTCCAATCCACCGTCACCACAAACACTTTCCCCTCTCTGTTCTTCTTCTTCCTCTGCCTCTTCTTCTTCTTCTGTGGTGTTTTCTGGCAGCTGACATCCACACAGTGACATTTCTGCCTCCTCCTGTCTTCAGTCAGACTGTTTCTCTCACAGTCTGTAGAGAGAAGCTGACATTGTTGCACTGATTAACCTCAACCACACACACCTGTGTGAGCCGCACCATCATTCTAACAGTTCCATTGTTACACTGAGTGACAGCAAAGCAGTGAGCCCCCTGCTGGTGATCAGCTGCATGTACCAGAAGCAGACAGATTTCTGATATGATGTTAAAGGTGTCACAGAGGAGGATCCGACTGTCTGACCTCTGATTCTTCTGTCAGCATCAGACACATCACAGTTTGATCAGTTTTCAGATCACACACAGCAGCATCAGTAACACTGAGCAGACATTACACACTCCATCAAACACACACACACACTGCTCACTTATAACAGGGATAATAAGTAAAGTTCTTTACAATAAATTCACATTCACATTTTATTATCACTTCACACATGGCACAGTATACATGGCAGAGAGTTAAAGGTGGAATATGTAGTCAGAGTTAATACCAAATATTTACACTAGGTGGCAGCACTTCAGCCTCCACCCACTGCTGCACTACCAGCACCACTCTCAGTGCTTTTTGTTTCCATTGACTGTACAACATGATTCAATCCATGTTATTTATATGACAAACTATGTGTAGTGTTTCTATGTGTGTAGCTGACATGTTGCTCAGCTTCCATTGGACACATATACTAGATGGAAGCTGCAGCAGGATTGGCTGATGACTGATCACAGGTGTGAACAATCAGCCGGTGACGAGTGGAGCAGGAGCAGCTGCCCATGCTGCAGAGACACAGACAGCAGCAGCACTCTGTGACCCATGTCCACTCTGTGTGTCCTCCAGACAGTCTTAAGATTAAGATTAAGAAACCTTTATTAGTCCCACAATGGGGAAATTGCATTTTTGCAACAGCAGGTACAGACAGCAAAGGATAAGTTAAGAAAAGATATATATGATAAAATAAACTACCAATAAAATATAGAATAGAATCATCAACAGTTTACATATGAACAGTTATTGCACAGGTGAGTGGAGGGAGAAGTGGTCTGTAAGAAAACTGTACATAGTGCATCAGAAACTAAATAAATAATGTGTTGTACACTGTGGTGTGTGAATATTGCTCCTATCAGAAGTGGTTATTATACAGTCTGACAGCAGCAGAGGTTGTGTGTAATGACGCGGCTCACCAGCAGAGGGCAGGTGACGGAGCAACAAGCAGAAACTAGAGACACAACAAAGATCAGAACAGACACACTCAGCTCTTCTCTCTGAGACCATGATGATACCGTCACATATCATCACTGCACATGTTTTTGGCTGCACGTCTGGAAACGAGAGGAGACAGAACATTATCATACATGTTGCATAAGTAAAGTCACATGACATGCACCACTGTAAATAAAGGAAACCACATATTTTTAAGACTCTTAGAACACAGACAGAAGTATGAATTATATATGGTTACAATCAAAAATAATTGAATGCAAATAAATGATTTTGTGGAATTTAAATCAAAACCTAAAAACACCAGAATCAGCAAATCACATGTTTGCATTACAGTGGTCCCTCCTATAACCAGTTCACCTCTCACCTTGTTTTTCTCTTACAGCTCATTGAGTTCTGGTCCGGATAGTCCGTAGACCAGTGTCAGTCCATCTCCAGAATGCAGAATGCTGCTGAAAACAGGTTTGATCTTTGGTTTCATTCTGTAATACTGGACTTATTTCCTACGAAGGTTTGAACTCTGACAGTGTTTAAACAGAGAGAACGGAGTTTAAAGTGTGCAGTGAGGGGTTCACAGCCTTAAAGCATCTAGAATAATCAAACATGGAGCTGACTACTTCCAGAGCTCCGCTGTCATGGCTCTGCAGGAGGCCAGCACCTGGTCGGCCTGTTCGAGGACACCAACCTGTGCGCCATCCACGCCAAGAGGCTCACCATCACGCCCAAAGACATCCAGCTGGCCCGCTGCATCCACGGAGAGAGAGCTTGAAGTGTCCGCGGCTCCTCAAACCACAGCGGCTCTTTAAGAGCCACCTCAGTGTCCTCTAAAGAGCGGCTCCTCATCCTCTGCCTCTGCTGCTCATCACTCTGTCTGATGCACAGAATAATCAGTCTCTTCTGAAATAAATATCATCTTTTATCTTTTGTAAGATGCAGTGTAATAATACACATGTTGAACTCTTCAAGATGAATAATGGTCCGTCTCAGGGACATTTATTTATTGGTTGGTTCAAGGATGTAATATCAAACTGACACCGAGGAATATTTAACAGGAAACTATAATAAATGTTTTACAATAAATACATAATATCATTTATAAATAGCTTTAATAAGTATAGGTTTATTATGTGTAAAAGCATGATGACCTATGGAATGATAACACTAAAAAACTCTGCTGCTCCAGGAACGGTACAGGCGGTGACTCCTGCAGTCCGCCATCAGACTCATCATGTAATTTAACCACAGGGATTAATAAAGTCATTCTTGAAAATATTCATGTATTGTTTCTATAGTTTTATATGCTTAGTAAATATAGGTTTATCACTGCTTTAGTATATAAGTAAACACATGAACTAACACTAACAAAACAAACCCCAGTGAACCAGGTGGAGCTGTGCAGTGTGCAGCAGCATGATCACAGAGCTCCTGTTTGAACGGGCAGTGAGGATGAGCTCTCTGAGTGGGGGCTCTGGGCTCTTGACGCGGGTTCTTCTCCACATCGTATCCTCCGGCAGCCAGAGCCTTCTGGAGGGCGGCTGCAGACACGCCGCTCCGCTCCTTGGAAGCGGCCACAGCTTTCACGATGAGCTCGCTGACGCTGGGGCCGGACTTGTTCGGCTTGGAGACCTTCTTCTTCTGCGCTTCGGCCGGAGCGGCGGCTGGAGCTGGAGCTTCTTCTGCCATGTTCAGTTCGTAGCTGCAACACAAGCACAGTCAGAGTGTAGTTATGATCAGCTGAGAGCGGGAGGCGGTCCTTGAACACACCATGAGAACCGCGGAGACTCAATCCAAGGCAGCTCCTCTGCAGGCTGAATGTTCCGCTCGTGTTTTCTGTGTGTGGATGAAAGAGTCCAGATGAGTGTGGGAGCAGCGCTGCAGGCCGACAGTGAAGGAGCTGCTAACGGACTGTGTCTCTTCATGTTCAGCTCATGTGGAGCTCTGATGATCTCTGCACTTTGCTGCTGGAGAGAGTCCGCGCGCTGCGCAGCGGCTTCTCCCTCTTCTTCCTCTCAGAGATGAAGTCAGACTATCAGAGCTCCATCAGAAGCTGTTTTCCAGCTGAGCCGCATGTTGCTTCAGAGACTCAGAGGACAAACCGACATCTGCTGACGTCACTTCGTCCCAGAGTCCGGCTGTTGCAGCAGCATCAGACACTGATGGCAGGCTACAAACCTATCTTATAGCTGAAGAGTCACACTGACCTGTGTCAGAGCCATTTTTCCATATTTCCTCTTTTTGAATCCACCAACACTGAATTGTGGTTCAGACAATACCTGAATGGCTGTCTATGAATGTTCTTCACAGAGAAACACCTCAGAGGAATGCACAGTGAAACATTTCCACTTCACTGCCTGGCCCCACCACAATGTCCCAGAGTGCACTGAAGTCCTGATCCAGTTCAGAGGACTGATGAGACAGCACATAGAGAGAGGGGGTTAACAAACCAACTGTAGTTCATGGCAGGTGAGAGAGCACCATCTAAACCTTCCAGCTTAAGGTGCTTCCATATGAAGAGTCCAAGGACAATCTCATGGTAACACTTGCTGCTTTGTAGCCTAACTCTCTGTCTGTCTCCCGGGCTCTCAGTGCTGGTGTGGGGCGGACAGGAAGTATTATGGCCCTGGATGTGCTGCTTCAACAGGTGGATGAAGGACCAGCAGTGGGTATCAACGCCTTTGTGCACCAGATGAGACTGAATGGACCATGTATGGTGCAGACAGAGGTCAAACTTTTTCATAAATACTGCAAATAAAGCGTGGACTTCAGAAATCCAGTGTTACGGCTTTAACATGCTGTACCTATTACTGATAAGACTAATGCAACCTCCTAAAACACAGGTCTGATCTGGCCTTGGGTTGTGAACTGAGAATTGTAGATCATGCCTTTTCTTTCTGCAAATGCAGCTGTCACCTTAAGAAGAGTTTAACAGCAACTCACTGTACACACCTGAACACAGATCTTGCAGTGTGAGCAGGTTTTGGATGCACTTAACCCTCAGGTCACTGTGGACGTCTTTGTCCAGTGGGTATTTTTGCCTCTTTACCCGGCACCATTGTATCTGTGTTGGTGCATATGGCACAGTTTGTGTAACAGAGACTCTCTGTAGACACATTGTCCAGTGTTATATGGTTTTGCAGTGTTTCCACTTGAAAGGATGACTCTTTGTGACTGAAGGTCAACTGGGCTCCACTCAGTCATCGCTTTATTTCTGCTTTGCTTTATTGAATCTTGTAGTGTCAGAATCAGGTTCAGATCAGATCAGATCAGGTGAAAAACCTCAAAAAAACATACCAACAAATGTTCAGAATTGGACTTGGACAAAAGTGACTTGGCTTAGCACACTATGCAGGTAAGTGCACTTTAAATGAAGGACTGTTTGTGTAACCAGTTCTAACAGTATAAAAGTGAATTACAGTATAATAATGATGAAATCTGGACCAGAATCAGAAGAAACCAAATTGGACAGGAGCCACTGTGCTGAGCAGCAATAATGAGGCAGACACAAGAGGAACAGTTGAGTAGCCACTCTTATATTATTACAAATGACAAGATCATTTGTCTGGTTTGTACAAAAATATCAAATATAAAAAAGTATATATAAGTATAAGTATATATAGTATAATATATAAAAAAAGTTAGGAAAAGAAAAAGAAATAGTGTGCACACTATAAAAATGACAGATTTCCCGTTGGGGCCCTTAGACTCAGGTATATGGGTTGTAGAGTTACGGCAGTTCACCTTGTTCCAAGGATGCTTGTTCTGTGATGTAAGTGTGAATGGGTGTGTATACGTGGATATCTACTCGGTGCTGGAATCTCTTCAGGGGACTTGGCTCGCCATCGGTTTCAGCACAGATGTTGGTCCTGGACAACATCCGTCCTCAAAAAAAAACCCTGACCTACAGACCAGGTTGTGACACTGTAAATGTGTCAAGCATACCAGCAAATGCATAGTCGAGGTGACATTAGTGTTTGTAAGTTTTTTTGGCCGGATATCTCATTTGATAACTTCCTGGACCGCCACGTGGGAGGCCCGGGTTCGAATCCCGGATGTGGGTGAGATTGAACATGTTTTTCTTTTCTCATTTTTTACTCTCCCAGAGACGCTGGAGATAGCTATTGTTTGGAATTCTCGTTTGGAGTTGGTGGAATACCCATTTTTGATTTCTTTATATAAACAGAGCAGAAACGGACTGCATCTGTGCAAAAGACAATGAACACTGACTGAGTGTGGGGATTTGGTGGGGTTGCATTGGTGTGGTGTATGGACATATGTTAATACATATTTGAAAAGTGTTCTTTTGTTTGGTGGTTTTGTGTTTTTCCTTAAAACATTGCAATAGCACGACCCCTTGGTAGTAGCTAATGATAATAACCTTATCAAATTGTTACAGATGGTGGCCCGTACGGGGATCCTTTTTTTGTGATTTTGTTTTCTGGAATTAATGATTGTATTTGTTTTGGTGAAAACTCGAGAATGTATATTCTTACTTACCACCACACAACAAAATAAGAGCACTAGCAGTCATTTGATAGCTTTGTTTATTGAGGGTTAGCAGGAGGTATGGACATTGTGCTAAACGAGGAGGCTAGCTCTGCGCTAGCCGAGCCTCTGGTGGACTTTGCTGATAATGTGTACCAAAGAAATCAGAGAACACACGAATCCACACCTGCCTCTACACATGAGCCCACCCCTTTACAGCCTGCACAATCAGGAGATGGCTGGGTCATGAGGAGAAATCCTGTGGGAGAACTTACTTCATTAATCAGTTCATTGTACATATCCGATTCAGAGAATGAGTCTAATGGAACGGCTCCTGATATCTCCTCTTACCTGGATCTGCCAGCTCTGACATCCATGTCGAATGATATGGAGACTATGATGGACAAAATAAAGTCTATAGAGTGAGTGTGCTGTCTTGTGTGAGGCACATCCTTACCATCTCTGTGGCTTCTGATGTAGGGATGCAGGTGAACCCGAAGTGGGCACTCATCAAAGCCACAAAAACAAGACCCCCCAACAACAAGAAGAAGGACAACACCAGGCAGAGAAAGAACATCTCCATTCCATATGTGTCAGGAGTATCAGAGAAACTCCGCAGGATCTTCAACAACCATGACATCCCGGTCCATTTCAAACCTATGACAACACTGAGACAGAGACTGGTTCACCCGAAGGATAAGATTCCCAGGGAGAAACACAGCAACGTGATATATGCAGTCCAGTGCAGTGAGGAATGCTCTGATCTGTACATTGGAGAAACTAAACAACCACTCCACAGAAGAATGGCTCAGCACAGGAGAGCCACCTCCTCAGGACAAGACTCAGCTGTTCACCTCCACCTCAAAGACAAAGGACACTCCTTTGAGGACAACAACGTTCACATTTTAGACAGGGAGGAAAGGTGGTATGAAAGAGGAGTCAAGGAAGCCATCTATGTTAAGCTGGAAAAACCTTCCCTTAACAGAGGTGGTGGCCTCAGACACCATCTTTCTACCACATACAATGCAGTGATTCCATCCATTCCCAGGAAGTTTGCACATACTCACAGTAAGAACAAAGGGCTGTCAACCAGTCCCCCTCCGGCAGTTTCATAGTCGTTAGCCAGTCGTTAGACACACCTGGCCCAGTCAGCCAGAACATCACAGGTAAGTATGGAAACATTTAGTGCTATTGTTTGTATGTTTTTTTTTAAGTTTTACCCAGACCCACCCACATAGGTCTGTAACCACATATAAACCATGTTTCCCCACCAAACAGTTAGAACTGATGAAGCTGCTTGGATGAGCAGCGAAACGTCTTCTAGAAAACTCTACAAGTCCAGACGCCTTGCTTCAATCTTCTCTACGTATGATGACCTGGATGACTGAGAATCTTCATCAACATGCCCCAGGAGAAGGTTTCCGCTCGAAAACCAGCTGACGTGGTGACCATTGTCAAACAAGGGAATAAAGTGCCACTGTCCTTGCTGCAAGTGCCCATAAAAGTGAGGGGAAGGCAGCATTGTGCCATCATTGACACCAAGTACCTATTCTTTAGTGCGTCAAAGTCAGTGGTTGGAAATGACCCGGGAGGGAGAATATATTAAGGCATGCCAGAACCAGAACTTCGCATTGGCTGATGGGAAAACACATGGTGCTGTAGGACAGGTCCAACTAATATATGACTGGCATGGAATAATGTATCCTATGGAGACATATGTTATGGCTGACGACCACCTAGCCTTTCCTTTCATTCTGGGTTTAGATTTCATGAGTAAGACATCCACTATTCTCAATCTCGGGGACCATACATATGGGGTAAAGGGACCAGGGGGTTATACATTCCATCCTTTCCTGTCTCAACCTGGGGAATGTAATTTAAAATCCAGTGAACAATATTTTCAGGCCGGACTCTATGTGGCTGTACCCTCCCCTAGATCTGAGACCCAAACTCTCTCCTGTGAGGCAATAATGCCCTCCTCAACGCTCCCACCGGAGGTGGTGGAGCTGCTCCGAGCATGGCCTAGTGTGTGTACTGGGAAACTGGGTCGGACCACAGTGGAGAAACATAAAATCTTCACCTCAGATGAGGTCCCGGTGAGGTGTAAGGCATATAGAGTGTCACCGCATAAAAGGAAAATTATTGCTGAACACGTGGAAAAAATGTTGGCGGAAGGGGTACTTGAACCCTCTCAGTCTGCCTGGGGAGCACCAGTAGTCCTGGTCCCCAAACCTGACGGATCTCTAAGGTTTTGTGTGGACTATCGTCGGCTCAACGCTAAGACACCCCTTGATGCTTACCCCATGCCTCTCATCCATGACCTTTTGGAATCTATGCACGGGGCTACTGTCTTTAGCACCCTGGACTTGAAGTCTGGATACTGGCAGGTGGCCATGGAGGAAGATAGTAAGGTCAAAACAGCCGTCATCACTCCTGATGGCCTATTTCAGTTCACCGCCATGCCGTTTGGACTAAAGAACGCAGGAGCCACGTTTCAGAGGCTTATGGAAAAAGTTCTGGGAGAGCTGAGAGGGAAAATATGCTGCGTTTACATCGATGACGTCATCGTGTTCTCCCCGACTCCGGAGCAGCACCAAAAGGATTTAAATGATGTATTCAAAAAGATCCACCTGGCCAACCTGTCCCTCAACCTAAAGAAATGTCACTTTTTCCAAAAAGAACTGAAATTCCTCGGACATGTTGTGTCAGGAAAAGGAGTACAGGTTGATCCTGAAAAGACACTGGCAGTTACTGCCTATCCACCACCCACCAATGTCAAGTCCCTGCAATGCTTTCTGGGGATGGTTGGGTGGTACCACAAGTTTATTGACCATTTTGGAGACCTGGCAGCTCCACTGAACCGTCTGACTCGAAAAGGAGTAGAGTGGGTGTGGTCAAAAGAATGCCAAGAGAGTTTCGAGCATCTGAAGGAAGCCCTGATGAAGGCTCCTATCCTAACACAACCTGATTATACCATACCTTTCGAGGTACACACTGATGCTAGTGACGTGGGACTGGGGGCTGTACTCGTACAGACTACTGGAGGAAGTGAGCGGGTGATTGCTTTCGCTTCCAGAGTCCTGAGAGGAGCGGAATGCCATTATTCTACCTCAGAGAAAGAATGCCTTGCAGTGGTTTGGGCTGTGGAAAAATGGAGGCACTATTTGGAAGGAGTAGACTTCACAGTATACACTGACCATGCGGCTTTGACATGGGCCTTTAACTGCCCCAAAACCTCTTCCAGGCTCACTCGGTGGATTTTACGGTTACAACAATTCCACTTCAAAGTACAGTACCGGAAAGGACTACACAACATTGTGCCTGACGCTCTGTCCAGATCAGCTGCACCTCCCTCCTGTCTGGCCTGTGTGGCAGTGAAAACCAGCTGCAGCTCCACAGACCTACCTACCTCCCTCTCTGAAATAAGAGAGGCACAGGAAAAAGAGCCTGAGATAGTCAGCCTGGTTAGAGGAGATACATCCCTCAGTAGACCGGATAGAGTGAGTTTCATTAATATACAAGGACTGGTACATCGGAGGTCCCCTACGAAGGATGGAGGAGATAAGTACCAGTTGGTGGTACCAAAGACGCTGATTAAGTCATTTCTGGGATATTTCCATGATCATCCACTCAGTGGGCACCTAGGGAGGCTGAAAACCATAGTAAGAGTGATCGAGGTCGCCTGGTGGCCCACAATGAGGAAGGACATCTGGGATTACGTCAGACATTGCTGTACCTGTCAGGCCTATAAAGCCGAAAATAAAAAACCTGCTGGGTTCATGCAGCCTACTCCGGTGGAAGAGCCATGGGAAAAGTTGGGTTTGGATCTCATGGGCCCATTTCCTCGAAGTAAAAAAGGAAACGTTTTTCTGTTGGTCATTGTAGACTATTTCACCAAGTGGGTGGAATTATTTCCTTTGAAGGATGGCAAGGCGCATCGCATTGTAACAGTCTTAAAGGAGGAAATCTTCACTCGTTTTGGAGTTCCCCGGGAGCTGGTTTCGGACAGAGGGCCACAGTTCACTGGTCATGAAATGGCTAGCCTCTGTAAGAGCTGGGGAGTGACCCATAAACTCACCACCAGCTACCATCCGCAAGCCAACCTCACTGAGAGGGCCAATAGAAATATCAAAACGATGATCGCCTCCTACGTGGGAAACCAACACAAAAACTGGGATCAGTGGATCAAAGAATTCCGGTTTGCCAGTAACGCAGCTTACCATGAAACAACTGGAAGGTCACCTGCTGAGTTGACTCTGGGGAGAAAATTAAGAGAAGGGACCCCTGGAGCGGCTCATCAACCCACCACCTTCACCTCAGCAGCCAACCTACTACATTTTGGAAAGACAGCAGAAAATGAATAAAGAAGTAAAACAGAGAGTTGGACGGTGTCAGACCAGACAAGCTAAGTTTTATAATGCCCGCAGAAGAGGTGCACATTTCCTGACGGGAGACTTGGTCTGGGTGCGCACCCATCCTCTCTCCAGTGCATCAGAACATTTCTCATCTAAGCTAGCGCCCAAATGGTCAGGACCAGCAACTGTGATGAAGAAATTAGGGCCTGTGAATTATCAAGTACAATGGAATGACCAAGTTAAAAAGATTGACTCAGTGAATGTAGTTAATCTGAAGCCCTATTATGGGGTTCAGCCTCCCGTATCTCAGGCTGGGGGGGGGGGGGGATCTGTGACACTGTAAATGTGTCAAGCATACCAGCAAATGCATAGTCGAGGTGACATTAGCGTTTGTAAGTTATGCTATGTAGATTGTCCATTGTATGTGTAAAAGATACCTGGGTCTGTTTAATTGAGTTTTTTTAAGGATAAGGTGCCGCCTAGACACGACCTCCATGGGTTTAAAAGACTCATGGGAAAGCGGGCGCGAGAGGCCAGAAAGAGAGGAGAGAGGAGAGGCGGAAGCGACAGGAGGAGAAAATATTAGGATATTGGTACGCTCTGCAGAAGTTTGGCGAGCGACTCTGGACCTCAAAACGGGTCGGCTGGATAGCTCAGTTGATAACTTCCTGGACTGCCACGTGGTGAGATCGAACTTGTTTTTCTTTTCTCATTTTTTACTCTCCCAGAGACGCTGGAGATCGCTATTGTTTGGAATTCTCGTTTGGAGTTGGTGGAATACCCATTTTTGATTTCTTTATATAAACAGAGCAGAAACGGACTGCATCTGTGCAAAAGACAATGAACACTGACTGAGTGTGGGGATTTGGTGGGGTTGCATTGGTGTGGTGTATGACCATATGTTAATACATATTTGAAAAGTGTTCTTGTGTTTGGTGGTTTTGTGTTTTTCCTTAAAACATTGCAATAGCACGACCCCTTGGTAGTAGCTAATGATAATAACCTTATCAAATTGTTACAGGATGAATGCTGAAATCGTTGCTGTACTAAACAGACATACCTTACATGTGTGAGACATTCTGAGAGGGAGAGCTTCTGTTCTACAGCCTACTCCACAACTGAGGCTAGCTAGGTACGATACTGACGAGTGTTGACCTCGGTCAGAAAAATAACAGAATGTAACTTACAGCGACAGATTCACAGTAGATGTCCTCAATAATCTTAATCCACTGTAATAGAATACAAGGACCTTATTCATCACACAGTACATAACTTTCTCACAGTATTTCATTGTTTACTGTAATTTTCCACAACAAATGTGGAACAGCTCCAGAATGAACACTTTATAAACAATCTGAAATCTTCACTGACACTGATGTGGACAGACTGAGAGTGTCTCTACCTGTGCTAGAGCACTGACAAAATGCCAAAGTGATCAAACATCAGGCAGAAAGGATGAGAGCAGAGAACTGGTCTGTGGTCAGCACCTGCAGAACCTCTCCTTTATAGGGGCTGTCTTGATCACTGCCTCTCATTTCCACCTGTTGTCTGTTCCATTTGCACAACAGCAGCTGAAACTGATTCACTATCAGTGTTGATCCTAACTGGACAGGCTGATTTCACACAAGTGCTGCTTCGGACAGTTTGTCAGTGAGGGTGTCAGTGTCAGACACACTCTGTGTCTTCTAACAACCACACCTGCACATAAAAGCCTGGACTGAGCTATAACTGACTGAGACATGAAGAAGACCTTAACAGGAGCACTGAAATATTTCAGACGTGAAATCACTGACACCAAGGTCACCCTGCTATTGTTTTTTCTTTCTGTAGGGATATAGTAAGACTGATGAAGAAAGAAGTGCATTCAGACAGAAAGGACGCTGCAGGAGGAGAGCTGGCCCAGCAGTGCAGGCAGCAGTGCAGCTGTGTTCATTGATCAGCTGCTGCTCATTGACTCATCACTCTGCTGTACAGGTGTCCTTCATCATCCCAGCATGGAGACAGCAGTGATCAGGATCTCTGTTCAGACAGGTGAGCTGTCACAGAGCTCAGAAGCTGCAGTCTAATCATTTGTTCCAGCCAGCACGCTGCTTATGCACATTGTACACAGCAACATCACCAGGATCCTCCTGCAGCTTCTCACAGTTTGTCAAAGAGTTATCCAGCTTCTTAGAAGAGGACTGCATAGACCCTGACAGGAACATAAAGGAGTGTTCTCTAGCAGAGGGTGGTTTCCATCCATCGACATTTCAATTTAAATGAAGCCAAAACACTAAAAGTGTCTCTGTCTCTTCCACAGCACCTGACTTGCGATTGGACGTGTTCAGAGTGATGTAGCCGTGAGCTGCCTAAATGTCAGCTATGATGTATTTCATGCATGTCATACTTTTTGTACTTATGTCCATCAAAGACCAAAATTGAAGATGTGAACCTTCTGACACTTTTCATCGATTGTGTGACTGTTGATCTTCTGCTCTGTGATCAGATAAAAAATACACAACACAAAGCTGGATCTGTGACACACACAATTAATGAAAGAAATGATCTTCCAGTTCTTCTGTCAATCAGTGGTGGGGACATGTAATTGGCTGTTTTTTGCCACAGGCTTGTGTTCGGACAGTATTTGTTGAGTGTGTATTTTTTTTAAAATACAAGATTTACCAGTTGAAATTGTTGACTTGTACCCTCACAGTCCATAGTTATCTCCAGAGCCTCCTGTGTGCTGTAGTGTCTTTCCATGTCCAATGACCCCTGCAAAATGACTCTGCTGCTTAGATGCAGTGCATCTGCATGAACAACCTGAGCAACAACCAAAACAAAGTCCAGTTTTTTTGATACCTGTTGAAAGAGGAAAGACCTTTGAAGCTGGACACACACCTGCACACACACACACACACACACACACACACACACACACACACACACACACACAGAGGTGCTTACAACCAGCACACAAAAGCTCTTTCACATTCACACACGCACATCATTATCAAGTGAGTTTACAAATTCAGGAGCAAGACACCCTGGCAGAAAATAATAAAAATTGTGAATTTTTGCCACATGGTTTGAATGGGAAAAACTAGCGCCAACTAGTGGACAAATATAAAAATTAAAATTTGGAAGCCTGTAGTTTAAAATGATATCTCGACATAAAGAACTGCATATTTTATGTTGTTTTATGTTGTAAGATAAATGGAGGGTCAAAAATGGCAGTTTCAATGGTTTTCAATGGGGCACGTTTTGTCCCGAGGGACAAATGTGTGAGTTTTTGCATAGCACAGCCATTATAGGCTAATTTAAGGAACCGAGGCTAAAATTAAAAAATTTGTTAAAAATGAATATCCTTTGGCAATTTTGAGCTATGTACCTTCAACACACCTAAAATGTCTTGAAAATGAAAAATGAAATGGCACAAAATGTCCTGAGGGTCTCCTGAGGATTAATGTTATACAATCGTATAGACAGACTTTTTGTTTTATATCACTTGAATAGTTATAGGTCTGTTGAAAAGTATGTAACTTGAAAGGGTTTATATCACTTGAAGAAAAAAAGAAGAAAAAGAAGAACAGATTGAAAAGGACGGTGTGGCCTAATACACAAGCTGGATCTGGATTTGTTTTGTTTCAGATAGCGTGGAAAAAAAGAAGAGAAAGTTTAGCAGAGAAGAACAGAATTAGGACAAGAAAGAAGAGAGAGGGAGTTGGGATGGGAGAAACAAGACTGCCAGTCTTTTATTCATATTTTATTCATATAGTTGTGAGATGAACATTTTGATATGTGGCTGAAATCAGTGAATGTATGCTGAAGATACGCTGCGCCAAAAAACGTACGGAAGAATAAAAAGAAGAAAGAGGGTGAAGAACAATAGTTTGATTGTTGCCTAGCAACGGCAATCAAACTAATCAACTAAAAACACAAATGCAATGCATGATGGGTAGTTTTTAAATGTCAACATGTTTACATGTCTCCATGGTGATGTGAAGTGCTTTGATGACAAGAGTTTCAGTCACAGTGTGTCTTTGAACTTCTGTTACATACTGAGAGGAGACAGGCAACAAACACAGAGAAAATATAAAGTCTGCAAAGTCAACATGACTCAAAAAGACGGGGAATTAGTTTACAAGGATCTCCTTGACCAGGAGCTTTTCTGTGATGCTGTCATCAGAGTGGAGGAGGTTGACTTTAATATCCACAAAGTCATCTTGGCGAACTGCACCCCTTACTTCAGGTGAACTGATTATCTCAATTTTAAATGAATGTGTTAGTAACCTTTACATAGGGAGAGAAAAACAAGGATTTGTTGTAGTTCATGATGTGAGTGTTGGAGATTATTCACTGCAATCTTGTTTGTGTTGTGTTGTGTGTTGTTAGTGATTTCTCCCTCTATAGGCTCAAACTTATTTTATCTTAAACTTAAACTTGATGTATAGTTTAGAAGTCATAAGTGAATTAGATAATGTTACAGCAAGCAGATTTAGACCTTTAACTAGACTGTTGAATAAAGTTACCCATAAATCCACCAGTGACTTAGTGACTCATTTTAGTATCTGTTTTAAAAACTGAAATGCATCAAAGTGGTGTAAAATGTTGTGGAACTTTTTCTGTGTCTTTCAGAGCTCTCTTCACACGCTGGTCTGAACCTGACAAGAAAGTCTACATTATTCCTGACCTATCCTCAGACATGATGGAGCTCATCATTGAGTTTGCATACACCGGCTCTGTTAACGTGACAGAGTCCAATGCACGGAGGCTTTTCATGGCAGCGGATTACCTCAATATAGTGGAGCTGGTGCAAATATGCTGCAACTTTTTTGAAAAGACGCTCTGCCCAGACAACTGCATCGGCATCTGGCAGTTCACAAAAACCTACCACGCCCCTGAACTGCACCTCAAGGCTTTCCACTATGTCCTCAGTCACTTTGAGGAAGTGGCTTTCGGTGAAGAGTTCCTGCAGCTCTCGGCCCAGGATGTCAGTGACATCATCAGCTATGACAACCTCAATGTGAGACAGGAGGCAGCTGTGTTTGAGGCCATCATTCGGTGGATCACACATGAACCTCAGGAACGAGAAGGATACACAGATCTTCTCTTGTCAGAGGTACTTTATATTATACATTATAATTTTCCCTTTATAGGTTAATCTATTTCAAGACAGTGACTAAAGCCAACCTCAGCCCAATAGAGGGTTATTAGTTATTAGATGTGCTCCATGTCATGATGATGGCCAGTACAGCCATCCTTTACCATTTTATTGGCCAGAAGGTGCAATATCATCTATTCTCATGAGTGATAATAGAAAGCAACACAGACTACCTGAGTGACGCATTGTGCTCATGTGCATGCTGGTCTTCTGGGTGACTCTGAAAATGGAGAATTTATACAAATCATCCTGGAGGCCCCGGGGAAGACCCAGGACGCAGTGGAGAGACTATGTCTCTCGGCTGGCCTGGGAACGCCTCGGGATTCCCCCAGAGAAGCTAGAGGAAGTGTCTGGTGAGAGGGAAGTCTGGGTGTCCCTGCTTAGACTGCTGCCCCCTCGACCCGGCCCCGGATAAGTGGTTGAAGATGGATGGATGGATTACTATTAGTACAAGTACATAAACCAATAAGGAACATATACATGTAATGCTGGCTATTTGCATAAGCTTTGTGTGCAGGTTAATGCAACTCAGAAAATCAATAAGCTGATAATGATACTATGATAGATGAAGGGAGGAGAGTAATGAGAGTATTGAAAAAAATATATTAAAGATAAGACTTTTAAGATGGCTCAGTCCATCCTGACCAGTGGTGGAGGAAGTACTGAAGCTTTGTACTCAAGTAAATGTACAAATACCCAGCAATATATATACTCAAGTAAAAGTAGAAGTGCTCCATCAACAATCCTACTTAAGTAAAAGTCTTAAGTACTTTTAAATGTACTTAAATTATCAAAAGTAAAAGTATTCACACACTGAATATATATTATTGATTTCCATTGCGAAGGATCTGAACAGGTTAAAATAATCAAAGAAATCATCTTCAAATTAAAATGGACCCTGTGTAGTTAATGTACATGTTCAGTCCAGAAGCAGCTATGGACAGGTCTGTGTGTCATGAGGCAGGCTGTGGGCATCAAGTGAACAGAGAGGCTGCTGATAACAAACAGGTATTCAGCATTTTTACTGTGTCAGTATTCCTGCTGTAGATTCATGTTATAATTTATGTTAATCAGACATTAATGGATGGACCTGTGTTAGCAGACAGCAGCAGACAGCAGCAGACAGCAACGTAACTAGTTAGCTAACTGAGCCAGAGCACCGGCATCATGACTGAGGCTCATTATAGAAACACAGCTGGCAGCGTGACACCACCTTCATGCAGAGTCTGACCTCACATCAGTCCAGCACTGTGTTCATCACATGGAACAAGTAACTACAGACACTGTAGAAATGTAGTGGAGGAGAAAGTACAGGTAACAGCTGCAACATGGAGTAAAAGTATAAAGTATGTAATATTATTTTTACTTTAGTAAAGTATAAATACTTAAAAATGTACTTAAGTACAGTAACGAAGTACAAATACTTACTTTCCACCACTGATCCTGACTGACTGCCACGATGTAGAACAAAGAGAATGAAGGCCTTGTTTGTTCCGGTTGCTAATAGCATTTCAAATAACTGACCATTATTTTATTGTTTTACTTGTATTTATTGTGATGTTCTTTATTAGGAACAATGATTTTTTTATGTATTTTTATTTATTTGGACACAGTCTGTTAAGTTATATCCTCTTTATTCTCTGTATTGTTGTAGGTCAGGCTGAGCATGATGCCTACAGAGTACATACAGAGTCACGTGCTGTCCAATAAGCTGGTGACAGACAACTTGAGGTGCCAGGCCATGGTCTCTGAGGTCATCGAATGCAAAGACAGAATCCTCGGTCGGCCTCGTCTGCCATCTGCCGTCCTATTGGCCATTGGAGGCTGGAACAGCAGCATGGATCTAACTAATGTAATCGAGGCATTTGACGTCCGTGCAAATCACTGGATGAACATAACAAACCTTTCTGAGCCTCCTCGTGCCTGTCATGGTGCAGCCTACCTCGGTGGGTATGTCTACTGTGTTGGTGGCTTTGCCCGGATTTTGATGCCCACCAATAGTGTGTGCAGGTTTGGCCTGAGCACACGGACGTGGCAAGAGGTGGCACCGATGCACTATCGCCGCAATTATGTGAGTGTGACTGTGTTGAACGGGTGCATCTACGCCATGGGAGGCTATGATGGGCACACAAGTCTCAGCAGTGCTGAGTTCTACCAGCCAGAAACCAACCAGTGGCTTGAAATTGCACCCATGCATGAGCAGAGGAGCGACGCCAGCTGCACAGCACTCAACGGCAGGGTGGGTGGAACACAATGGAACATACCAGAGAACAGAAAGATCTGTTTACTAAACACTGCTGCCAGTTTGAGCCAGCAAAAATGACCATTTCTTATTGTCCCCCCACCCCCCCTTTTTGTATTCAGATCTACATATGTGGTGGATATGACGAGAATGAGTTCCTGCAAACAGCAGAGTGCTACAACCCAGAGACCAACCAGTGGACCCTGATCTCTCCCATGACCAGCCGGCGCAGTGGACTAGGAGTCATTGCATTCAACAACCATGTTTATGCAGTAAGTGCATGAAAGAAATGTGTGACCAGCTTTCATCAGCGGTTTAAAGCAGCTAGTTTTTTATGTGACAATTGAATTGATAAGTGATGCATCTTCTTCTCATCTTTGACTCCAAAGGTTGGTGGCTTCGATGGAACAGACTGTCTGCAGACCGCTGAGGTCTACAACCCTCACACCAACACCTGGCACAACGTGTCCTCCATGATGACCCCCCGCTGCAACTTTGGCATCGAAGTAGTTGAGGACCGGCTCTTTGTTGTTGGGGGCAACAATGGCTTCAACACCACCACCTCTAATGTTGAGTACTATGACAGTGAGACGAATGAGTGGTCTCAGGCCAGCAACATGGACGTCGACCGCATCGCTCTGAGCTGCTGTGTGCTCTCTGGTCTTCCCAACATGGCCGACTACACCATCCCTTGTGATTTGTGATTTCTGTAAATCTTGTATAAATATGAATTTCAGGGTGGCCTTTTATTGTGGGCAGTTTAAGGTACACCTGTGCACTAATCATGATGTCAGATCAGCATCTTGATGTGGCACACCTGTGAGGTAGGATGGATTATCTCAGCAAAGCAGAAGTGCTCACTATCACACATTTAGACAGATTTGTGAACAATGTTTGAGAGGAATGGTAATATTGTGTATCTGGAATGAAGTTTAGATCTTCAAGTCCATCTCATGAAACATGGGAGCAAAAACAAAAGTGTTGCGTTTATATTTTTGTTGAGTGTACATTCAGTATCCTCAAATTACTTTGATTTTCTATAAAATTTCCTAACACAAACACTTATGAAAATCACATTATTAAGCGCTAAACACATATAAACATGAATACTTATATATCTGAACACACTGCATGTTAACACCGTGCAGAATAAATTCTTTCACCCTACAATTCCCTCTTTTGAGCTCTTATAAGAGCTCACAACAAATCTTCCTCATTGTCGTCGTCACCTGGCACGGGCACCTCTGCTGCCATCAGAGGCATCTGATATGGAGGAGAATGAAAACCTGAATCCTGCTTTTCAATTGCCAACACAATTAACTTGTAACCTAAACAGTGCACACAGGGAATACAACAACAACCACATGTAGTCAAAACACCCAAGAATGCTGCAAAAGAAGTGATTAGTGACATACCATACTACCGC
Source organism: Parambassis ranga (assembly GCF_900634625.1). Taxonomy (NCBI): domain Eukaryota; kingdom Metazoa; phylum Chordata; class Actinopteri; family Ambassidae; genus Parambassis; species Parambassis ranga. The sequence goes on along the minus strand of NW_021144801.1, from coordinate 854,008 downwards.
CTTCCAGGGTCCCAGCACCCTAATCAGCCAGTCGTCCAGTGGTTATCTATCCCTGAGTGCTCATGTAACGTACTGGAAAGAGTTCTCAAACCTTCTAAAGCTTTAGTGACCTTACCGTCGGGAGCAGTGTTATTGGGAATGAAAGTACAACACATTTCATCAAACACAGCACATACACCTCCTTTCTCTGCCAATAACATATCCAAAGTCATCCGGTCCTGTACTGAAATCAAATCCCCATGCATCGTCTGGATATAATGGGGCAGGTTCAGTGCACAGGTGGGGCCTCGCTGATGCACAGGCAACACAACCTGACATATTTTGCTCCCTCACCTGTTTTACCATCCATCTGAACCAAATATTATCATCCTCATAACCAGTAGATAACGCTAATACATCGAACGGGGTGAGCTTATGGACTACAATGTCGGGTTAGGAGTCCCAACATTGGCCAGGCACTCCGGAAGATTTAACATAAGGGTTGTGGTCCAGGCCAATAATTGATAACATAATGGATTCTGCGTGCAGCTCCAATCTCTTTGTATATGGAAATACCCACTGAACAAGATCCGCCCGCCTGAGGTGGTTTTAGCTTTTTTAGGTGCCCAATTTGTGTGCTACCACCCCAATCCACAAACTTCTCCATACTGTCTCCACGACACATTATGTCCCCCACAGTTGATTACTGCGCACAAATCAAAGATAAAAGAGAACTCTGAACCCTTATAGTAGTCTAACTCTATACCTCCCCGTTTCTCACACATGCATCTCCTCCTGTCCCTGGTGCTCTCCTCACCCTGCGTGTGCTGGGCCCTGGATTTGACTTACCATTGGATCCTGGAAAACTGACAAAATAATTATGTACACACAAAAATAAAGTCAAAGATACAATAACTACTGACATGAAAACACAAGCTCCCAACACCCTCCAGTTACCCCACAGTCCCATCTTGTCAGCTGGAGTCTTCTTGGTAACAGGACCTCGAACCTCTGCTCCTGAAACTTTAGACCTTCCTTTCGACAGCTGACCTTACTGATGACTGTGGTTCGTCTCCTGGTGGGGTGATGCGCTTAACTTCGCCTATCACTCTTAGTCCCACGCTGATCCTGTTGATTGCTCATGTATGTGTATTCACCGTCTTATCCTCTTCAACCAAGTAGGGTAGACTACCTACTGGTCACAGTCTTGGTTTCAGGGGATTATTCTGCCCCTTTCATTTTCTCCTCCTCCTGCTGCTGCTGGATGTCGCTCAGCGTTCTCCCTGGTTCTGTAGCTGGGGTGCACTGGCTCCAGTGATACCAGGTGTCTCCTTTGCCTTTCAGCCGCACCGCGTGGGAGGTGCGCTCCACCACCTGGTAAGGACCTGTCCAACTTGGCTCCGACCACTTTCTCTTTATCACCTTCAGGAGGACCCACTCAGCTGTGTGTGGCTCCTTCTGGACTCTCCATCTCTCCTTTCTCCTTTAATACAAATACTAACACCAAAGCTTTAAATTCATTATATTATGGTACTGCATACTTCTTCAGTCTCAGCCGGCCAGCTGGTCCAGGAAACTGTCGACCTGTAAGAAGCTCATAGGGTGTACATTATATGGCGTTATTACCAGAACATCAATACAATAGATAATACTTGAACCCATATAAATTTGGTCTGTGCACAGATTTTAGCCAATTTTTGTTTTAGGTTGTAGTTTCATCCTTTCCACTTTTCCCTGTGACTGTGGCTGATATACTGCACCATACCTATGTTTTAGGCCTAAAGTCTGCTCCACCTTTTCCAGGTCTACTCTTAAAATGAGATCCATTCTGGGAATCCATGCTGTGGAATGTAATAGTTAATCAAACAGTTTATCGTCCGGTTTAAAACTCAAATACATTAATACCTGTCTCACCCTCTTTTTTCTGAAACAGAACACCATTCACAGCTCCACCTGTAGGGGTGGGCGAATCGATCTAAATATCGATCGTATCGATACCAAAGTTGGGATCAGTAATTACTCGATACTAGCGTGATGAGATCGATATTTCTGTGGAAGTTTCTCTTCTATACCTTCAGCAACTTTACTCGTATTTACTCGCGGTGCAAACAGCGCTGCTCTCTCACTCTGCTCAGTGCGCAGGCACACCCCGCCCCTCCCCCTCCTTCTCCACTCTGCTGGAGCAGACGGAGCTCCTGATTGGCTGTAAAGTACGGCTAGCATCATGGAGACAGCAGAGAGGAAGGGGAGCGCTGTTTGGAGTTATTTCACAGCGACAGACGAGAAGAACAAACTGCTACTTGTGAGGTGTGCAGGAAAGCGACCTGCCACTGTGGAAACACAACTCATTTACACAAACATAAAGCAGCAGAGCCCAAAGCGGAGCTGCAGAGTAAACAGAGGGAGGAGGAAGAGGCAGATCCCCAAACATGAACCAGAGACAGTGGTCACTGACAAAGGCTTTACTGCACAACACTCATGAAGATCCAGGTAGATGATTTAAAGAAGTGAAGGTTTAGATTGAGTAATCTGCAGCATGAATTAATGGTGTCTTTCTGAGTGCAGTGATAAGACATGCAATTTTAGCAGAATGACTTAACAGTCATCATATCACCAGCTGAAATAAATCTTGTTTTTCTCAAATTCCAAAATACAGCTAATAATGTAATTATATAAGTTTATATAATGATATGTATTTCAGTATGATTAATATAATTATGCTTTGGTGATAACTGTTGAAGGATCTTTATTCTTCATATTTAGGCTCCATGCAGGTAGGTGTTAAACTTTTATAAAAGTATCTTAGTCATGCTGTTTCACCTACATGATTCACAAAGAGCCATGGCTGTCACAAGGAGCATTGCTGACATGATTGTGAAGTTAAAATTTCAAACTTATACAGTTCTGCACTTTTGTTTGCAGCTTGATTTACTTAACAAATGTTTCTTGTGTATTATTATTCTGCTAATCACGATAATCTATTTAAAGGCAAAAAAAGAAGGCAAAAAAATAATTATTTATGATCATGAAATTTCAAAGTAAAAGTATCGGTATCGGTATTGGTATCGGCGATACTGGCCCTGGATTTACTTGGTATCGGATCGATACTGAAATCTTCAGTATCGCCCACCCCTATCCACCTGTTTCAGAAACATCAAGATAAAAAGTAATCTAGGAGAACCAGATCGTTATGGAAGTTGAGACAATGAAAGAGACAAGAGTACAGGAGGCACAAAACCTACATCAGTAAATGATGAAGACCAGATGTTATGTGGTGTGGCTAACATCTCCTGAGCCTTATTATGCCTCTACTGTATGAATGGCAACCTAATAAGCTTTAAAGGATGAAGAATTCTAAACACCTATCCTCTGTGATAGCCTGTTTATTAGAAATAGCTTTACAGTTCTTAACCATGGAGCTTAATTCTATAATATTATGTGTGGTACAATGACTAAGCAAACAAGTGGCACACTATTATGTGCCATTTTGAGCCATTTAAAACTGTTCTGGTGTTAACTATACGTCAGCAGCTACTCCCTCCTCAGTCACAAACAATTTATCTGCTATGATGGACCAATGTAGTCCCTCTCATTAGGAGGTAGAACCTCTCCTGATAGAAGAGATCCTCACACCTGTCATAGAAGAGAATAACCTACAGGGATCAGTGGACAGCCTATAGAGTCAGAAAGACATTATCCAGGGTTTCCACAGCTGGAATAGACTGAGGAGACCGCCCCCTTAAGGAGACTCAGGTAAAAACGAGTCCAGCAGATATCTTCACAAGACATCTGTATCATAGTGGTTCTCATCAGCCACTGTCCAGCTACTCCAACACTCTGGGAGCATAACAAGTCTGTCCAGTAAGAAAAGTCACTATTAATCCATCTGGGGAGCACATAATGGAGGTTCCAGTTTCCAGTTCCAAGTCTCTGCCCATTAAATTCACTGGTGATGAGCTGGAGCGAATGAAACAATGTCTATGGTGCTGCTAACACAGTTTCACAAGTTCTGTGAATGGCAGATGTTAAGGTTTCCCAAAAGAAGCCAACCGACGAAACGATGTGAGATGCCGGTGTGATCTTTGACAGCCATTTCCCTGGGGAGGATACCAGGGAGCCCCTTGTGGTCACTGACGGGGCTGCTTGTAGTGACAGTCTCTTTCCCAGTGGCCAGGTTTTCCACAATAGAAGCAGTCACCTCCACTCAAACCGCTGTATCCACCCTTTCCATGCCCCCCTCCCCTACGGCCACCCTCTTTTCCCCTCCAGTTACCTCCTCTATGATATTGACCCCACCCACCTTGATAGTGGGGGCGGGTGACCCAAGGTGGGGTTAAATACATATCAAGATTTCCCACAACTGGGGACTGTGGCTGAGGCGGGGGAGCAGGCTGAGGCTGAACCACCCTCTGTGATGCAGGGGTGTATTTCTTCATTTTCCTCTGATATGCTGCTTCCTTTCTAGCTTGAGCTAGCTGCAGCTTTAATAATTGTGTCTGCAGCCCTTTCATCTCCATGGTCTCTGTGTCTGTGTTGTCAGTGTGTAGATTCATATGGTGTACAACATGTCTCTTCCAAGCAACAGAATCACTTCCTGGTAAATCAGGGTCATTTTTCTGGGCCTGCTGAAGCAACAGGGGAAGCCCCTCCACTGTTGCTGGTCTATACCAGTGCTGCTGGGCACCAAGTTGACTAGAGTTCACTCCTGTCTGTCTGTCTGTTACTCGCCCCCTCCCATCAGGGACAGTCATGATGGGGTACATCCCAGGAAGTGGGGTCTGAGGCGAAGCAGAAGCTACAGCAGAGGCTGGTGAATAGGCAGGCGGTATCTCCGCCCCCTGAGTTCCCTCGCTCTCTACTTCCTGTTTAATATCAGTGGTACTACCAGACTCCTTACAATCATCATCTATGCAGCACAGATATGCCTGATATAGAATCTTACGTCTCTCCTCATCAGCCTTCACTGCCTCCTCCAACTCAACTGTCTCTAACACTAATAATCTAATAATCTCCTCCTTTCTCTCTCTCTCTAGTTTAACTCTATTCTCCGCTGTTGCAATCACACTTTTTAGCGGCTTTTTATCATCTCCTTTCACTCCCTGCTCTGTCATTGCTGTACACACTGCGGCTTCCATCTCAGCTGCAGCCTTCTGTTGTCCCTCTGCTCCTGCCTGTCCGCAGCAACGGCTCAACATCTTACTCATCTGTTCATCAATTGTCTTCCACGTAGACATGATTACCACTCACCAAATCCTTCTTGCGTACCTGCTGTATGTTAAAAATGTACCTTCTATATGTGCCTTATTCTATCCCTCACTGTGACTCTGGCAACAGAGTCACACACCTTCACTTAAACACACTTTCACACACACAGACACTCATTCAACCTACAAACACACACACATAGGCCTACACACACACACTCACTTCTCCGACGGCACGGAGTAAACACCTTTCCTCGACGGCGCGAGGTCAAAACAATTAAACACAATTTTCAATACATAAAACACAACTTAAACAATAGGCTATATATTTTCTTCTCTTTTCTCTTTTCTCGTGATCCTTTTTTTTGTCTTTATTATTTTGTGATCACTGTGACACTTTTCCTCTGTGTGACCCTTTTTTTTATTTTTTAAGCTTTAGGCGGTCATCACTGTCGTTTCAGGGGTCATCAAATCCCACGGGCTTTCAACCGAGCTTTATCTATATTTGCGTCCAAATATAGCGGGGGATGCCACTCCCAATGACATAACGCTCATTCACGTTATTGTATTAACCCTTTTTTTATTCTTTTTATTTTTAATTGGTTAATATCTCTCTCAGTGTCACTTTTCCTTTTTCTCTTTTACTTCATCTCATTTTCTCTTTTACTTCATCTCATTTTACTTCACTTATTAAGACTTACAATCTGCCTCTTACAATTTGAACTCTAAAACACCGTACCCATCCCAGTGACTACTTAATTTAGATTGTCCAATGTGCAGAATTTTGATTAAACAGGTATCTGCTTACCTTGTTATTATTGGCCAGCCAGTAGTCACTCCGTCAGGCAAGATGTCATTTGACCCACACTCCTTTCGTGTCCCTGTTCGGGCGCCAAATTGTCGGGGTGAAAATCCCCTTGTTTCCTTCTGATCACCCCCTGAATTAGTTTGTAAGGAAGGAGCGGATAAATTCTGGTCTCAAAATTATAATTTATTAAACAATGAGGCAAATTCTGAGTCGCAGAGCTCTGGGTTGTTGCACACACAGAACCAAACAAGAACAACACAAGAACAGGACAACCAACAAGAACAAACAACCACACAGCAACAACGAACAATGCAACAACAACTGGACATGGAATTCACACATTGATATACCCCATGGGCGTTCCTGCCTGCCGGCCCACAGGGGCATCTACCGCCCCCCTGCAGACCCTGGTTCATACAGCAACTAGACCATTAGTGTTTACTGCCAAATAAGGTAAAACTTCAATTCCTCAAATCTCATAGGTTGTGAGTCCGATCTGGGGGTGACCATAAACTGGGTACTCGGGAGAAAAACACATTCCTTTAGAATCTGGCTTTTATCAGGTCAAAGGTGCTGCTGTCCTTAGTCTGAATTTATGACCATCTCGTACCAACCGGAGCTCTCTCCAGAGAGCAGAAGAACAACTGATCTCATCTGCCACAGCCTGAACTGCAGAAAACAACGTTGTATGACATACTATGAAATTACTTATTAATACATTCAGTATCCTCAAATTACTTTGATTTTCTATAAAATTTCCTAACACATAAACACTTATGAAAATCACATTATTAAGCGATAAACACATATAAACATGAAAACTTATATATCTGAACACACTGCATGTTAACACCATGCAGAATAAATTCTTTCACCCAACACTACATATTCCACCTTTAACTCTCTGCCACATATACTGTGCCATGTGTGAAGTGATAATAAAATGAATGAATTTACTGTAAAGAACTTTACTTATCATCCCTGTTATAAGTGACTGTGTGTGTGTGTAATGTCTGCTCAGTGTTACTGATGCTGCTGTGTGTGATCTGAAAACTGATCAAACTGTGAGGACACTGACTTCATGACTTGGAGCTCCAGATGTGTCCCTCCAGCTGTTCTCTCTCTGTTCAGCTCCTCAGAGCTCTGTGCTTCGTTTATTTACTGTTGAAAACATCGGAGCAGCTGCTGTTATTTCTCAGTCAGCATCAGAGATGCAGCGATTGATCGGGCATGACTGGTGTCCGCAGGTCAGCAGAGATATGACGATTTTATGCCGGTTAAATGCACTCTGAAATGAAATGAGCTAAAATCAGAAGCATGGCGGCGCAGACACGTGCGGCGGCTTCTCTCTCTCCCGAGTCTTCGTTGTTTTGTTGTTCTATGTTGCACGTGTGGCAGACTTGTAGTAAGTCATCGCCGTGTTTGGATGTGAGGAAGCACACATACAGCCGTGAGCTACTTTTTAACATCAGCAGAAGTGGAATTGTGGGTTAGACCCTGCACTCGCTGAAGAGCTACGGGACTGTGGACTACTCCGCCTGCCGGTGTGTCGGATTACCTGGTGCCCGTGTTGGTAGATACAGACGTGGGTGTGTCTCTGCAGGACCCGTTTCTGTTCAAACCAGGAAGTAAACATTCCATAAAATTCTATTTTCACTCGTTTTAGGAGTAACAATGAACGTGACCATGTCGGCCAGCATGGAACAGCATGTTCAGCGTCCTCAGCTGTGTGGAAAATAAATATATTATGAAGCCAAATTTAAAAAGAAAACGTGGTCACATCTTGAACCGATGGAGGTTTGTTTTGGTCAGTAGAGACCATACACAGCACCTGCTAGTTATGGTCGGGTAGATTTTCTATGGCCGTGATTGTTGATTCCTGACCCCCAGGAACATAATCTTGGAATATACCGTACTTGAATAATAGTTAGGGCCCGAGCACCGAATGGTGCAAGAGCCCTATTGAAATGCAAGCGTTTCTTATTATTATACTTGATTATTCTTCCGGCTCCGGCATCGCGATTTTGACCCCCTGAACGTGCTCAAAAACTCACCAAACTTGGCACAAAATTGTCCCCCGACGAAAATCGCAACTTGCCACTGTCACCATTGGTGGGCGTGGCCACATGACTCTGCAGCGCCCCCTAAAGTGTGAAAATAATCACCGCAAGTGCTACAGACTTCAAACTCGGTACACTGATGTATCGCCTTGTGACAAGAAAAAAGCCTCTTGGACGAAAATTCCACGACGTACAGGAAGTCCGCCATTTTGCAAAAACCACGCCATGTTCCAATTTGCACTCCCCGCGGTTTTGTGCCCTCCCCCTAGGGGACTTGCTCCATTGGCCTGAAAATTGGTGTGCTTGCCCTTAAGGGGTCAAGGACCAAGAGTTATCAAAACCGCAGCACTTTCTCATACGGTCTGGCTGTGGCACCACCACGAAGTTGACCCTTCGCCAACACAGGAAATGGATGTTTTTGTGGCTGTATCTCTCACATACTTCATCCAATGTGGATCCAAAAAATCAGGCATGCTGAGCCTGTCATTCTGAACAGATTGATATAATTATATGCACATGCGAGCGTGGCCACATGGCTCGCCAGCGCCCCCTACTTTGACATGTGGGTTGCACTTTCACCTACACACACGAAAATTGGTACACATATGTAACACCTGTAGCCGTGAAAAAAAGTCTCTTGGAGGTATCCTCTAAAACGCACAGGAAGTCCGCCATTTTGGAAAAACCATGCCATTGTGCATTTTTTTCTCCCCACACTTTTACGAACTCCTCCTACTGGATTTCTCCAATCCACCTGAAACTTGGTCTGCTTACTCTTAAGGCATTAGGGACCAAACGTTATAAAAAATGCAGGACTTCATCACACGGTCTGGCTGTGCCGCCACCACGAAGTTGACCCTTCGCCAACGCACAGGAAATACATGTATTTTTGGCTGTATGTCCCACATACTTCATCCAATGTGGATGAAACTTTACAGTCATGCTGAACATCGGACGCTGCACAGATTGACATGCTGATATGCTACAGTCACTGCGCCACCTACTGGCCGGAGGACCTGTCTTTTGTACATGTGTGTTTTGCTGTACTCTTCTGCCCTGCAGACCACAGCTCGTGCCGGTACAGCTGGAAGAGAGGTCGTGGGCCGATAGGAGAGGTGGCAAGTAGTTACAAAATACACATATTCCACTTCTATGGACTAAAGCTCAAGGTGTATATTTGCAGTTATTTTCATTTTTTTAAACGCTGTTATATCGGGCTGATATTTGCTATTTTTTAATATTGTGGCATCGGCCAAAAGTTTAAAGTCAGGCACAGCCGCAGGCAGCCCTGTGTTATTGGTGCGGTAGAACGTGCTGCTGTGAAGGACCCCAAGGCAAAAGTTTTCAATAACAGTCCTGGGAGACTGGCCATATATATTTAGTATGTTACAATTCAATTAGTGAAAGGAAAAAAACAAACATCACTAACGTTAGCCTAGCTTAGTGTAGATGTTCAGTCTATTCAACTAGCATGTGAGCAAAACAACACGCTCTCTATCTGTTAGAGAGAGTGTGCTCACCTGTATATGTGCACACGTATATGCTTGTGTGCACGCATGTTTGTGAGCAGACGTGTCTGTATGTGTGTCGCCAATGTGTCTGGGCCGCTGTGTGCAGACAGCAACAGTAAATTATGTGTTGCCATGCAGAAATAAGACTATTAGCATAAGGTTAGGTTCTGATTCTGTTAAGACATGTTCAGTTTGTTTAGTAAACAGAACAATAGACCTTGTTCTATAGAAAAGGTAACTTTAAATTCTACTACTTCTGTAATGATCTGGATATGATGTGTAACATAATAAAGAAATAATGACTATATGACTATATGACTATGCATATGTTATGTGTTGCACTGTTATCCCCATTTAACGGAGGTACCATACTCCGCGAGACGTGTGTGTGCAGAATTCCTCATACGGCCCTCTTACGCAGCGCACGTCACACACAAGACCTGGCCTAACGAGCTGATAATGCTCAGGGAAGAGGGCGCACAGCTGACAATAGATAGAAGATCAGTGCAGCTGACTGTAGCAGACCTCTGGTCTGTGTGAGTTTAACTCTGTGAACGTGTGGATGACTGTCTGCAATAATACATCCCGTCTCCCGGTGTAACGCCGTGATCAATACTGGGATTAGTTTTTATCGCCACCTTGTGGACAGACGCTCTCCTCTGTGTGCTGTGTTTCTCCTTCCAGGAGCTGTTTGCAGCTGCTCATCTAAACTGTCCATGGTCACTGTGCTTCCTCCTTCTGTCTGTGTGTTCTCACCTGAAGAAGCTCTTGGCTTCTCCACATTCATCACGCCCACAATAAATTCCGACCAATCACAGCATGGTTGACGCACAGCCCTGAGAGAAAAAGTTCTGCCTGGGCCATGTGTCCAAGAGCGCTGCACAACGGGCGCTCCGAGATAACAAATGACGTCATTTTGTGGGGGTAACGGGGTTACAGGGAGAATGGAGTTCTCTGTTCTCGCCGAGTATGGATCCAGCTAATTTGCTCTCTTGCTGATCAGCCAGATTTCTGACCTTGAAGGACCTGTTATTTTGCTTTTAAATAGTCCAGCTACACTCTGCTCATGAGTCTAAATTAGCAGCACCTGTTTGAGGATGTTAGCTGTCATAAAGACACCTGTGCACCCCACAATCAGCCAAAGTCTGAGACCCCGTTTGCACATACACAGGTATTTTGAAAAACAGAGACTTTTCCCTTAATTTGTGTCTTTCATTTACACATAAACGGAGTTTTCGCCTCTGAAAACAAATCTTTCTTAAAACTCCGGCAAAAGTGGAATTTTTGGAAAACGCCGTATTCGTCATATCACTCTTCACTTCCTGTTTGTAGCACTGCCACATTTATATTAAAAGCCAGGTGGTCAGGTGACTCATCAGTCAGCTGACATTGAAGTGAGGAGCAGGATTGTTAAACATGAACTGAAGATACACCTGTGGACACTGAGCGTCAGGAGCCTACCAGAGACCTGCACTGTGAAAAGGAGTCTGTGGTTGAGGAGGATGGGGAATGGTTGGAGAACTTTCAACTATTTGTTTTATGCTAGAATTCTGTGGTGGTGTACCATTGATTGGTGTACTCATGACACCCCGTCCAAATTCAAAATGTCTTCTTTGCAAAGTTATTTTGGTTGACAGGATTTGAACCTGCCAATGGATTTCAAGTCCATCGCCTTAACCACTAGAAATAATTCAGATGTCAAGTACTATGGTGTCTCCATGTCAACCAATGGTGCTCCGGACGCATTTTGGTTGCTGGCATGATTATGTAGCCAGAGCAGTGATGACCTACTATCCAAACAAGGTCCAGAGGGCCTACTTTAATGCTACAAGTACATTACCTGAGACAGCCAGGTGTGAAGCATTTAGTATCAGAAATGGAGAGAAAAAGGATCCTTGCAGATCATGTGCAGGTTTGTTTGGTTTGAGAACATCTGATGAAACAGAGTGGGCCTATGGCAACTGTGCTGAAGCTGAGAGTGTGAGCAACTTGTGTACGTACATATATACAATAAATGTCTCTGAATAATCTTTATGATGTAACAGTATATGATAATAGATGATAACATGAACCAATCAATCATAACATTCTGATCACTGACAGGTGAGCTGAATAACACTGATGACCTGGTTACCGTGGTAACCCTCAGTGGCTGGATATATGAGGCAGCAAGAGAACATTTGTGTGTCTAACATGAGCTGTGTCTCAATTCAGGGTCTGCATCCTTCGGAGGACGCAGCCTCCTGAGACCGCGTCCTCCTGAGGATCCTCAACCAGATCTCTCTCTCTCTCTCCCTCCCTCTTTCCTCTCTCTCTCTCTCTCTCTCTCTCTCTCCCTCACTCTTTCCTCTCTCTCTCTCTCTCTCCTCTCCCTCCCTCTTTCCTCTCTCTCTCTCTCTCCCTCTCCCTCCCTCCCTCCCTTTTTCCTCTCCCTCTCTCTCCCTCCCTCTCTCTCTCCCTCTCTCCCTCCCCCTCTCTCTCTCTCTCCCTCCCTCCCTCTTTCCTCTCCCTCTCTCTCCCTCCCCTCTCTCTCCCTCTCTCTCTCTCTCTCCCCCCCACCCCTCTCTCTCTTCTCC